>NC_090813.1:58512094-58812094 GCF_000390325.3 Nicotiana tomentosiformis | reverse complement strand
GACTTTATAGCACGAAATGCAACTTTAGTAAAGGCTCAAGAACATGAAGTTGGAATCGCTATTAATCGCGGATCAGCATGCCGCGGTGAATATGTACATGGTACAGTCAAGTCGTTGTTCTTTTATTCTTAAATATGGGTGCTAACCAGATTCCCCATGTTGTATGCGATATGTCCCTCGCTGCAAAATATATTTTCGCTAGATGAAAAGCCCCTCATTGACTTTGATATAGAACACATTCTTTTTAACATCTCTTTCTATTCTTATAATGTAATGCTATCAGTCACCCCGTACTACTCTTATTGCACATCCTGTGTAACATCAAGGAGCTCCTTCTTGTTGTGCTCGATCCCCAAAGCATTGAAAAAGATAAAGGGGAACTTCACCTTTTACTTTCATAGAAAAAATAATTTAGGAGATGAAATCCCGATTACATTACTGCATGCCAAAAATTGAGCTGCTTAAGATTCCAATTCAAGTAAGGTGTCATGGGTGATCATTGGTCCGATGCTTCGGGCGAAACCAATTCATATGGTGTGACCTAAAGAGCTACCACATCCTCATGAATTTATCTTGAATCGAGATCTTTTGTCTCTACTTTATCCAGTTTGCCGAGGGAGAAACCCCATTTTTTACCTCCGAAAAATCATAAAATACTATGGGGCCATACAATATACTCTAAATTCTCGCTGTCGAGGGAAGTGAATCAACAAACGCCTAAAACCTCTCCTTATTCGGTTGAGTTAGCATCTGCTTCTTCTTTCTCTTCCTCGCTAAAAGAGAACCCATGGAAATACCCCTTATATCAAAGATAAATAGACCGTCAGAGAACAATGTCGGGGACATGGTGAGAACGTTACGTTGGTTACGCTCTTGTTGTGTCGGTTCTTCCACATTTAGATATGGAGATAGATTCATATAGAGATCTATATCTTTCTATCGATAAATAGATCTATTGAGAAATGGAGGCATTCGAGTGAGGAGGCCAACCCCCAAGTTTTTTCTAACGGATCTGCAATAACATTCTGCAGATCAAAGAGCGACATAATTCCCCATTCATCCGATATAGTATTTTATAAAGAAACAAAACTGGGGAAAATATACAGAAAAGTTAGTTCTTTTCTATTATATTGCTCGCTACGCCCTTGTGCCTTTAGTTGAAGTATTAATTTGTATGGGTCTCGCTTCCCTCGAATTAATTTTTAATTAATTGATATGAATACATTATGATGTATCCTATCATTTTATAAATCTAAAAGCAAGTAAGCATTGAGGATATCAGTCATCATATTCTGAACTTTAAATCTTTCGTAGGCTCATCTGTTTATGCCTCTTCTTTATCGATAGGATTCCCATCATTTTCAGTCTACGGCGAAGGAGACAAGGGCGAGGCACTGAACATGTTATCTCCATGAATAGGATCAAACCTTATTCCATGGTATTTACATGAGGTTCCTCTTTAAAAAAGTCCCCGGATGATCCACTTGCCGCCACTGACGTGACCATCTCTGTTAAATCTGAAAAAATTAATAACAATTGAAAAAAAAAAGTTGTAGTAAGTCGAACAATGGTGCTTGCGTTGCGGGAGATGCCCGCCCGTAGGGCCCGACCTAATTCAAAATCCGTCTCTTTCTTTCTATTCTAATTCCTCTCCCTTCATTCCTCGACCCGCTTGTAAATTCTTGGTATAATACTCACTCACCTATCTTCGAACTCTTTCTTGATAGGGAAAACACTATTTCTTTGTGAATGTTCCGCTTTGCTCTTTGTTGCGCTACTTAAGGAAAAATAAGAAATATACTACTTTACGTCTACAAACTTTTCCTGTCTCATGTCACATGTTAAGATCCTTAGTTAGTTCCATTTCATGGGAAATGCTTCCTTTACTTCCGCAGGTAATGGAAATGTTGAATTTTGAGCTTGTGTTTTCCTGTCTTCTCTCTTATTTTCCCTTTTCACTAGGTTATAGGGCAAGACCCCTTATCTATTGGATGTGGGAACCTTATACAAAAACTTGGTAGCGCATTTGTTTTGGGTACAAAATGTCACAGGTCAAGAGGTGGAAAGTTTTATTAGAAATTCTGCCTTATAGGAAAAATTAGGTAAGCAAAAGTGACTAAAGGCTACCGGTCCAAGATAAAAAGAACGAGGGGAAGAATCGATGAGGCGAGTGTTCTCGAAGAGAAAATCGTAATGGAAAAAGTGTGAGGAGAATTCTTTCCTTCAATAATGCCTTCGCTTTCCTTAAAAAAAAAACTTTTTTTATCTTAAGGCTGCGTCGAGACGGCGAACAAGAGAACTACATTTTGGCTTTTCCCCTCCATGAGATGAGCCCAGTGCATTGGACCAGCTTTTAGATGAACGAAATGAGGCATTTCCTTCCACTAGCAAGAGAACTTCTGCTCGTAACATACCCCAAGGATACAATCTTACTTCTTGAAGCGAGGTACTTTAACTGCCAAAAGAGCGGGGCAACTCGAGTTAGACGGGTGTTTTCCCATCGATGCCTCAAACTTGAGATTTTACCAGCCCAAAGCTGACCAGTACAACCATGTGCCACCCACTGTGTATGTGATGCAAGTGAACGTCTACGAAAAAGTCTACTACATTTTATTTTAATAATAATTATATATAATTAGATAATAATAATAATAATAATAATAATAATAATAATAATAATAATAATAATAATAATAATAATAATTAAGTACTTTCAAGAGGAGAAAGGAAACTTTGAATAGAAGGATCAGTGCCCGTATCAGTCATGGAGTTAGGTTATTATGGTTTATTGTGGGGTCTGCGCAACAAGAACAAGAGCGCTTCCTCTTTCTTTTTCTTTGCCACCATGAGACCGATGCCTTCCAAGCCCTTCCACTGCCCGAACTACCAATCGCCCCACTATCTGCTAGCGAGACTAACCGCAATTTTAGGAATAGGTTAACTTTCTTTCATTTTTGTTATGGAAAGTAAAAGTCGTTTCGTTTAGTACGAGAGATTTGACGAAGATTCCCATGTAGATCTATGAAACTACAGCCGAACCAAATGGGAGCTTTTCGTCTCCTTGATAGCTGGAAGTTCTCCCAAAGTATGAAAAACTGGACATGAATACTCGAAAACACATCTCGAAGAGTTTGGGGTAGGAATCCACAAAGAAACGATCCAATTAATCAAGCCCAACGATTCTTCTAGTTTAGAAACAAAGGAGAAGGACATGGGTCCCTAGGTTGGATCTTTGACTGGTTCAGTTTTACTCTGAATAATGTCCTTTTATCTTCCTATCCGGATGATTTATGGAAGAAACACCAAACATATCCCAAACTTCTCGCTCCCACCGGCCGGCTGATGGAAATAGACTAATCCATCAGGGTTCAAAAATAGTATACTGTTACGATGCCCTTGATCATCGATCGTTCAACGGACCGAATAACTTAAATTCGGCAAGGATCTTACCCCCATTCTACTTAGGAATGATTCAAAGAGAAAGATCTCAAATATCTGTCCCAACAACCTCGAAAATCAAGGGATTACCTCCGCGAACCGGGTATGAATTCTTAAATCCATTTACCTCGTCCAGGATAAACTCCTTCTATGCCCCCGATGACTTTTCACAAGTAGGCGTGACGTCGAATTGAAAATCAAGCAAGATGCGAGAACCAATCCAGGTAATCAACTGTTTTTTTTTTTAATCTGCCTCAAGTAAGCCATCCCCAACCCTACCGCTAAAAAGCGCAATAGGACTTTAAGGGCACCTGAGCGCCTTTGCCCATAGAGAACCACGATGATTCAATAAAAACCTAACCTAAATCAAATCATTTCTAATATGAATTTGAATAGATTCTCTTTATTATTATAAATATATATTTTTTTATCTTCCACCTTATCTCCACAACTTTGGGTGAGCACCGTCAAGCACAAGATTTAAAGATGGAATCTTCCTACTCTTGTTAGTTGGGACAGAGCATCCTATCTTGTTGGCCAAGATAATGGTTTGAGTTATCCATTTAAGTGCGGAACAAGACCTGAATTGGGATGATATTAGAGTTTTCTCCCTTTCTCTCACTCAATAGATCTATCTTGTCTGATACAACACAGTACAATACGAGACGATGGAATGCAATGGGATATCCCACTCTAGTACTGGTAGGAAGCCTCCTTTCGAGTAGTCTCATAGGCCAGACCGGTTCCAACTATTCTTACTAAGGCTCCTAGCGAAAGATCAAACTTAATCGACAGTTCCCGACTTTCTCCGCTTTCCACAACCGTAACCACTTGCCATTCCGATTACTTCATCCATAAACCTTTTTTTATTTCAAAATAGCGATACACTCTATTTTCGACCCGAAAGGGATGGAAAATGAAAGAAGAATTTGTGTGCACTATCTATGGAGTAGAGTGACTATCCTTAATCTCCTCTTCCCTATAACTCCCTTTTTTGCATTCGGCTATTACCGGCTGGCAAGGCTTGGCCCAACATTGGATTTGTTTGAAACTACCAAGGTGGCATTCATTCAATTAAATCTTTTATGCCTATGTCAGCCCAAACTAATTGACTTTTTTTTGGAAAGGAAGTTGCTTGTTTCCACTCATTGAAGATTCTATCTACAAAAGAAGGTCAACAAGGGATACTCAAATTGCTCTCACTCTCAATATCCTTGTACGAGTCCACGATGACTACACGAGATGAATTCATACCTCCAATCCCTTTTCATTAGCTCTCTAATTCTCAGGATAATATTGAAATGTGGATCCTCAGGCCCAGCCATTATGCAGCTTCTGTATAGATTTTTTTTTCTTTTATCGCCTTATTTCATTCACTAATTTCTTTAATTCATTACTCTTTTATGACATATCCCATAATCAAAACGTTCTTGTTCTAAAGTCATGGCTCTCTCGCATCTTATTCTACTACTCTATGTTATAGCCTTCATGCCCTTGATCCGACGGTCCTCGTTCTCCCACTTGGCAAGCTGCTACTGTGAACAACAAAGTAAAAGATGCTTCCAGAAACCGTCTAGGTTATTCCTAACTGTATGATTAGTGGCTTAGCTGTTAGATGTCCAGAAAGCAAAACCCGAAGGTTAGCGTTGCATGAACTAGGGAAAGATATAGCTCGACTTCACACTGGTTAGCAAAACCCTAGAGCTTCCCTGCTTCGATAGATCCTTCTACTTTACCAAGTCAAATGGACCAACTTGTAAATCTTGGGTGGAAATTTCTTTTACCTATTTCTCTAGGTAATCTATTATTGACAACTTCGTCCTAACTTCTTTCATTGTAAAAGACGACAATATTCTAGATTCACGACTTGTCTTAAATAAGAGAAATAACTTCCAGCGCTAAGGTGATTGGTATGGTAAGGCAAGCAACTCCTATTTTCGAAAATTTCTATGTCCAAACATCACATGCCAGCAGATGTGGTCACCATCATAGGTACTCAAGAACGAATATCTTGGGGAAAGGCCTATACTCTACGAACCAAGTCTACGATCTTAATCTAATTATAGTAGACAACCGACTTTCTTAATAAAGCCGATGGTCCTCATTCTCCCACTTGGCAAGCTGCTATCCGCCCAACCTATACAAGGAGTTGCTCGCTTTCTCTCAGTCACGTTGACGATACCTTGAAAAAAGTCCTTTGTTGAACAGGTTATTGGAAATAAATCACCCAACTCTTATTCAAAGCCCATCTACACACTGAACCCTCTTCTTTCCAATTCTTATTTTCTTTGGGGTCGTCAGTTCCCCATAGTATGACACATGTTCGAAAAAGGTGACATGTCAAGAAAGGTGGAATCGTCGTGTAGAAGAAGTCTCTCTTTTTGTTTGGGGGAAGGGGAGGGGGAGAGGGGGAGCAGAGCAGTCAAAGAATGAACCAAACCAAATGATTGTTCTAGAATATTCCTCACAATTGTCAATAAATGATGAACTCCATTATACAGATGATAGGACAGGGATAAGGCAGTAATCTCGACGGAGATTAGGATGAGCTTTGATGAATAAATGTAGTAGCAACTGCAAACGGGGGTCGACATGAGACGTCTTTCCCTATTGAAAAACCAACCCTACTTATTTTGTTCTACAAAGGCTATGGGGGATCTGGATCTAGCCTTGCGATTAGGGCCGCCGAGCCCAACAAAAGAGGCTCTCGAAAGAGAGCTTTCGACCTTTCTTTGACATCAAAAAAGAAGGTTATAATAACGAAAGGGACACAGACCTAGCTGATTGATATCATAAGCAATCTTACTGGTCTAAGTCAATTCGTGCATAAATGTAGGGCTGGGCTCCCATTTTCTAATATGAATTTGAATAGATTCTCTTTATTATTATAAATTTCAATCCCTAGTTGTACAGGTACAACCCTAGAAGCTTCCTCTTTCATATTGATGAAAGTGCTAGGCACCTCTTAACAGTTCAAAGTCCCCCCTTGGCTTACCCAACTTTTAAGGCAAGAACAACAGATTCAATATTAATAGGCAATTCCATTCTTACTGTCCTAGGAAGAAGGAAAGGATAAAAGATTTCACGTGCGAGAAGGTTTCCCATCACACGGCTCACCAGCTTGATCTTCCGCGGGAACCGTATGTCCGAACAGGCCTCGAAAACCCCATTCACTAGATTTTAGTGCGCTGAATAATTGTCCTTGCCCGGTTTAACCAAAATCATCCCGTTAGCTTTTAGAGTCATCACGGGATCTTTGGCTTATGCCATGTGCTCCAAACTTGAACTCAATATTTTCCTTATCTCGTGCAATTAAAGGGAACGAGACTAGAAAGCCCAATCAAACCATAGTACTATTATTTGATTAGATCATCGAATCTTTTATTTCTCTTGAGATTTATTCAATGTTCAATTCTACACACGTCTTTTTTTTCGGAGGTCTACAACCACCAAATTTTTATTCCTTATTGGACCAATAAGAGTCGGAGCCAGTATTTCAAGTTTATGGGTGGATTCTAATCCTTAAAAGTTACTGGATTCTAAATTAATCATTTATACACATTCAATGAATTTTGTAAGACAAACACTGGGTTCGAATCAAAGTTATTAGGTTCGGCCAACCCGATCCCGACACTCTACTTCCGCCACTTGGACCAATATAAAATGAATTAGTTCTTGGTAATGTTCACGTGATAATTTATTGTTAGAGAAATCTGTATAAACTGTGTCATATTATTGGCAATATTCAAATTATTGTTGGTTAGTATTTCCCCACGATTATTGGATTCTATTGCATTTTTTTATTCGTTTCTTGTAATAATTCAGAATAAATTTGACGTATGAAATGACAAGGTCAAATCACTTTCGGCACCAAATTCAAGATTTCCTTATGATTTGCCTCAATTGGAAAATCTATCTAAACTAATAAATTTAGGGAATTGGTCTATGTTGCTGTAGAAGTAGGACTGGTGATGTCATGCACAAACACATTATGCATTTCATTAAGCCATTTAGGACCATTATACATTTGACTGAATTCTTAAAGATGAGTTTTTAAAAAAAAAATTGAAGATGGATTTTAATTTGAAAAAGTGGATTTACCTTATTTTTCAAGTAAATAATATTTTTCTCTCACAAAATTATAATATTTTTGTAATTGAAATGTATGTTCAAACACAATTTTAATTTTTAAATTTTTATTAACTTAATTTTAATTGTTTTTTCTTTCAAATCTCAAATATTTTATGTCTAAATGCCTACTTAGACGGTTAGACTCCATTGTTCCTTTGGAGAAATTGCTCCACTATAAGACGTATAAGTAATTTAAGGAAGATGTGCACAAATTAGGATGATTTGAGACTACTCTTTTATGTTTTGTCCCCGTTTAAGAAAGTTTTGTAAAAATAGTTTTGACGTTGTACAATCGCAAAAATTATAAAATTACGTTTGTTTAATTGTTCACGAGTTTTGCGAACGACAAGTAATATTGAATTAGTCACAAGGTTAGCCTTGTGGGCAAATATTGCTTGTGATATTTAATTTCAAGTTTTGCCCGATGACCATAACTTGATTCTATTTTCATTCAATCTATCTCGTTAAATTAACGTAATTAAGCGTCTTTGATATTGCTTAATTTTACCTTTTTGTTAAACTTTTAGTCCAATATTAATTTTGCATTCAGGAAGTAATATATTTTCTATCCTTAATCTCCAATGGAGCTCAAATCCTAAAAGGTAATTTTAAAAACACAATTAAAGATTGATTAGGGGTGCGCATAATTTAGGCAAATCTGAAATTCGCACCCAATGAATTTTTAGTTTGAATTGTATGGTTATATATTGAATTTCAGATTTGACTTACTAAAATTTTGAATTTCAAATTTGAAACTTCGAAATTCAGAATACCCAAAACTCCGAAAGTATTATACATTATAGGACCTTAGCGCATATATTTAGTACTAATTATTAAGTCAAATATGTATGGACGTGCTAATATTCATGATGACTACTTTTAAGATTTATTTTTGTTGTCACTGTCAACATATTTTTTTATTTGGCATGATTTTATTAGGTTGGACTTGTTAATTAGTAAGGCCACGTTAACGATTCTATTATATTCCTTTGGTAATGGTTTCACTGCTTGTTTAGTTGCAAGAATACTTTATTTTGGATGGTGTAGTGGAAATGATGAACTAGTTAAGACAATTTGATATAAATACATTGTTTGGATGTTCATTTTTGTAACGAGAAGCAACTCAATATATAGGCTTAAAACCCAAAAATTTGAATTATTCAAACCAAACTCAAATAATCTGTCCCAATGCGAGTTTATTTGGATTGAATTCGGATTATATTTTATAAAATTTAAAAACCAAATATAAAATTGATAATTCTTAAATCCGATTCAATTCGACTCGTGGACAATCTTAAGTTAGATGTTATAGTTGAATATTTTTCTTTTGAATAATTTTAATGCGTAATGTCCATCAATTTAACAATTACAACTCCCTCGATTACAAGGAAAAATATGAGATGGTTTCACACAAGGTTGTTGGTTGAGAGGATAAGGGATAATAAATCGCAAATTAGATGGTGGATTATTTTATTTCGCATTAGGTTAAATTTTTTTAATCTGCAATTAGTTATTTTAGAATTAATTTGTACCACAATTGTGATACTCTATTATTCAACCTCATTAAGGATAGGATTTTTAGTCAAATGAATTAGATATTTACCAATAAAGATATATTTAACTATATAATAAGTGAAAGACATTATGTACGACGAAGGGTAAAATTGTCAATGAATTAGATATTTATCAATAAAGATATACTTTGCTGGCTCCGATATAATATACTGGAGTTCCAGTATACTTTGCTGGAGTTCCAGTATATTATATTGGAATTCCAGTATATTATGCTGGAGTATTTTCCGGATTTTGAACAGTGTTTTCGTTCAAATTTATCTTTACATAAAAAATGGCTAAATTTCAATGACTTTTAAAACTGTGATTATTTTTAAATGATAATTTGTAAATCTTGCTATTTTTGAATTTCTCCTCGGTTGTCTCTTATGAAGCCTTTTATTCTTAAACATTGGCATTGGACTATTGGAGCTTGTGGAAACGTGGCTAATATGTCAGGTTTCATGTATGGAACCATTAAAATACTCTTCTATATTTATTTCATCGAGAATATATTAACTGATAAAATTTTATAAATTTCATATTTCATTAGTTATTCTTATTTCTATTAAAAACTTTATTTAGGTAAAACAAAATAAAACAGTTTACATTACTAATATCAAATAAATTATTTAAACTGAATCAAATCCAAATTATGTTTTTATAACAGTATAGTAAAACGTCTATTTTACACAAACTTCTTATTTTCATTTTTATTTGAGCAAAACATTATATTTATACTATAGTAAAACTTTTTTATATCAACTTCGGTTGTTCCCATATATTTTGGCAGTTATAGTAAAGTGTTGTTATATAAAATATATATTATAACATAAAATAAAAATTTGATTCTCAAGAAAACTTGGCCATTATAATAAAGCATTGTTATAGCTGATAGTTGTTAGAGAAAGGTCTGACTATATTACAATACTTCAATAACTGTCACGACCCAAACTCCCTCCGTATGATGTCGTGATGACACATATTCTCTAAGACTAGGTAAGCATATCAATGCGGAATAATAATAAATATCTGAAATAAATAAACTACAATTCAAACAATTTTAACTCTCAAAACCCGGTAGAAATAAGTCACAAGCTTCTAAGAATTTGTTCTCTATGTCTCTATATATCAGAGTCTAAAACAAATAAGGAAGACAACATAGTAAGATAGAAAGGGATTCCGGAGTTTGTGGACGCTGGCAGATATACCTCGAAGTCTCCTCGTACAGCTAGTTTACCGATGCATGGTCTGATAAAATGTACCTGGATCTGCACAAAAAGATGTACAGAAATGTAGTATGAGTACACCATAGCGGTACCCAGTAAGTGCCAAGCCTAACCTCGGTAGAGTAGTGACGAGGTCAGGTCAGGCCCTACTGGAAAATATTAATATATGGCATGGTAAAATATTTTAAAATATAATAAAATAAAGTGACAATGGAAATTGAATCAAGTAGTAGGTCACCATTTAATTACATAAATAATGGCAAATAATACCTCGTGGAACAAAATAGAATTTCTTTTCAACTTTAAGAAAAAGCACAACAAAATCAGAGGCAACTACGGCCATAAATCAATATCAACAAGGGCACTCCCGAGTTACCGCCTCGTAGTCCCAAGTCATAATAAATTCACAATATTTCATTTCCCTTATCTCACCGCGGGAGCCTTCACAATTTATTTTTAAGAAATTATTTTTTCCGAAACAGTATCCCGCGTTTTAGCCATCCTTATCACACCGCATGACTTCTAGTAGTTCCCATACTAGCCACGCGTATCAAGCCATCCTTATCTCACCGCATGCGTATCAATACTCAGGCCTTATACCACCGTATGCGTATCAATATCACAATATATCATAATTTGCACCTCAAGTGCTCAAATAATTTAACTTGTCAAGATAATTCAACAATAATATTTTTTCACAATAAAGAGCTCACGGCTCATGCCAAAATAAATCATCAATAATATTCAGGAATAAATAATTCAGCAAAATAATATTTCAAAATATTTAATACGTTACTTCAATACTAATTTTAAAAATGTCAAATACTTCATATTAATAATATTTAATTTAAAGAAAACTAACCTGCAAATAATGCACAGAATAAAAGAAATCAAGTTTCAATTAAACAAGTAAAACAATTAGCAGGAAAAAAGGTCAAGCAAATTTAAAGTATATAAATCAAATCAATGATGGAGACTATAACAAGATTTAATAATTTAATTAATATGCAACAGTGATCTACACAATTTAAAACATAATTCTTCACATTTAGCCCGTGTACACACTCGTCACCTCGTGTACACGACTTTCATCACATTACAATTAATACCAATCCTAGGGAAAATTTCTCACACACAATGTTAGACAAGTCATTTACCTCGATTTGCTCCAATTTAATCACGTAGTATACCTTTTCCTCGATTTTCCATCTCCGATCAACTCATATCTAGTCATAATTAATTCGATACAGTCAACAAAAATTATAGAATCAATTTCATAAGAAAATACTACATTTTCAAAAAAATTCGAAATTAACTCAAAAATGGCCCGTGGGGCCCACGTCTCGGAATCCGGTGAAAGTTACGAAATACGGACGCTCATTCAACCACGAGTCCAACCATACCATTTTTACTAAAATCCGACATCAACTTGACCTCCAAATCTCAAATTCTCATTTTGAAATACTTAGGCCCAAATCCTCTAATTTTACCCCAAAAATATGTAATCTATTCGAAATATTCAATGATAATCCAATATAATTGACTAACAATGATCACATGTGACTTACCTTAAGATTTTTCGCGATTTCTCGCTCAAAGATCGCCTCACCTGCTTTTGGAAATGTCAAAAATGACAAAGTTTTTCGGACCCTTTTGTTTTGTACACTGCCCAGTGCTTTCGTACATGCGGACAAAATTCTCGCACCTGCAGTCCCGCATCTGCGGTGAAATACCGTATCTACAGTAATTGCTCAGCCCAACTGCCTTCGCTTCTGCGAGCTTTGGACCGCATTTGCGCCTTCGCAGGTGCGGAAAATTCCATCGCACATGCTCGCCTGCCCGCACCTGTGCCCTTCCTCTCGCTTCTGCGCAACATGAACCGCATCATCGGCATCGCACCTGCGGCCAATTTCTCGCAGGTGCGATTATACTAGAAGACATAAATTTTTCCAGATTTCTTCTAAGTCCGAATTTGATCCGTTAACCATCCGAAACTCACCCGAGACCCTCGGAACCTTAACCAAATATACCAACATGTCCTAAAACATTATACGAACTTGCTCGCACGATCAAACTACCCAAATAACACCTAAAATTACGAATCGGACCCCAAATCAAAGAAAATTTTCAAGAAAACCTTAAAACTTATATTTTCACAACCGGATGTCCGAATCACGTCAAATCAACTCCGTTTCTCACCGAATTTGGAAGACAAGTCATAAATATTATAGTGGACCTATACCGGCTCCAGAACTAAAATACGGACCCGGTGTCCATAAATCCAACATCATTAATTTCTTAAAAATCATAAGCTTTCAAACTTTTAATTTTTCATCAAAATTCCATATCTCGGGCTAGGGACCTCGGAATTTGATTTCGGGTATACGCCCAACTCCCAAATCACGTTACGGACCTACTGGAACTGTTAAAACACTAATACGAGTCCATTTGTTCAAAATGTTGACCAAAGTCAACTCAGTTGAGTTTTAAAGCTTTAATTCACATTTTTAATCCATTTTTCACATAAAATAATTTAGAAAAATTTTACGAACTGCGCACACAAATCGAGGAATGATCAATAGTATTTTACGAGGTCTTAGAACACAGAATTAATTATTAAATTTAAAGATGATATTTTGGGTCATCACAACAACTAACAGCTGTGGATAACTGGGTAACTAGTAACAATGTTGCCTGACATGTACAATAACCAATATTCTATAAATACACAGTCTTCCCAAAACCCGAAACATCATAAGTCACAAGCTACAGAAGGAAACTAGTGTCTCTATACACCAGAATCTAACAAAAAAAGTATGGAAGGTAAATGACATAGGAGAGAATAGAGGGAGACTCCGAGGTCTGCGGACGCGACATATGTACCTTGAAGTCTCCGTACAACAGCAAGCACTCTCACCTAATAGCGGGGCTGATAAGAAGTACCTAGATCTGCAGTATCCAGTAAGTGCCAAGCCTAACCTCGGTCGAGTAGTAATGAGGTCAGGTCAGGCCCACCGGTAAATAATAAATAAGGCATGAGAATATACAGTATAATAAGAGACTGGAATTTAACAAAAGGAAATACAATAAGGAAACAATACAACACACATGGGTAAACAACAGGGGATCTCCCGAGATACAGTCTCGTAGTCCCAAAATAAATATGCAGGGAGAACTCCTGAGGTACCGCCTCGTAGTCTCAAAATTAAATATATAGGGAGACCTCCCGAGAAACCGCCTCGTAGTCTCAAAAGTAAATGTGCAAGGAAAACTCCCGAGTAACCGCCTCGTAGTCTCAAAAGTAAATGTACAGGGAGAACTCCCGTGGAACCGCCTCGTAGTCTCGAAAGTAAATGTACAAGGAGAACTCCCTAGGAACCGCCTCGTACTCTCAAAAGTAAATATACAGCTCAAACCGATAAATACAACAGTTAACAACAAGATTTCTATAGTTATATTGATAAAGAACAAGGAAAAGCGGGGAATCAACTAGGCATGCTTCATAGAGTTCAAATAAGCAGTTAAAGTACGTAGACATGCGATATTAGATTAAACAGGATAATTACACATATTGGAATAGCTCAAATAAGAATGAAAACAGACTAATACTCATCTAAACGGTATAACTCAAATTAAAGGAAAAACATGTTGCTGCTCAGTAAAATAAATCGGGTTTTACAACAAATAGCCTGTGTACGCACTCGTCACCTCACGTACACGACGCTCACATATCACAACAGTATCAAATCCTAAGGGGATTTTTCCCACACAAGGTTAGGCAAGCCACTTACCTCGAACCAAGCTTAATCAATATGTAATACTGCATTTTCCACGAATATCCGAATCCAAATGGCCCAAATCTAGCCAAAACAATTACATATCATAAATACAACTATAATATACTAATCTAATTAATGAAATCAAGACTTTAACAAAAATTCCGAAATCCGTTCTAAAAAGTCGACCCGGGCCCACATCTCGGAAATGGGTAAAAATCACAAAATATGAACACCCATTCACTCACGAGCTCATTAGTACCAAAATTATCTAAATCCGATATCAAAATCTGAATCAAAACTCAAAATTTATTTGAAGAACTTATCTCATTTTTTACAAAATTTTCAACCAAATTCCTTAATTAAAGAATGGAATTACTGATAGATTAGTGGAATATAACTATAAATGGGTTAAGAATCGTTACCCAAAAGCTTCCTCTGAAAATCTCCCAAATAATCGCACAAATCCGAGCTCTCAAAGTCCCAAAAATGAAAATGAGATCAAACCCTCGAAATTTCCTCTTTTATGCCCATCAATCTCGCACCTCCGTACCACCAGTGCAACCTGCGGAATTTCCATCGCATATGCGGAAATAGCTTAAGGTGATTGGGACCGCTTCTACGATCAGGTGGTCATATCTGTGTGTGCGCACCTACGGACAGTGGTCCGCTTTCGCAGTCTCCCCTTCCAGTTCACTCTCCGTAGTTCCGTAACTTCAAGCGCATCTGCGGGCTCGCAGATGCGGAAATTCGCTCGCACCTGCGACCCCTGGCCATCTCCTCAATCTCGCTTCTGCACTTGACCTCTCGCACATGCGTGTCCGCACCTGCGGCCACCCCACCGCAGGTGCGATTACACCAGAAGCTTGAAAACTTCAGCAATTACACAAGTCCAAATTTTTGATCCGTTAAGTATCCGAAACTCACCCGAGGCCCCCGGGACCTCAACAAAACATACCAAGAAGTCCTAAAACACCATACAAACTCAGTCGAGCCTTTAAATCACATCAAACAATGCTAAAAACATGAATTACACTTCGATTCAAGCGTAATGAACTTCAAAGTTTCAAACTTCCACAACTGATGCCGAAACCTACCAAACCACGTCCGATTGACCTCAAATTTTTCACACAAGTCATATTCGACATTACGGACATACTCCAACTTTCGGAATCGTAATCCAACCCCGATATCAAAAAGTCCACTACCGGTCAAACTTCCCAAAAATTCAACTTTCGCCATTTCAAGCCTAATTTAGTTATAGACCTCCAATTCATAATCGAGTCACGCTCTTAAATCCAAAATCACCCAACGGAGCTAACGGAATTGACGAAACTCTATTTCGGAGTCGTCTCCACACATTTCTAACTACGGTCAAAATCCTAAGACTTAAGTTTCCGTTTTAGGGACTAAGTGTCCCAACACACTCCGAAAATACAAACAAAATCTCCTGGCAAGTCACATAAGCAGAAAAAGATACGGGGAAAATAGTAAATATGAAATCGAGGCTATTACTCTCAAAACGACTGGTCGGGTCGTTACATCCTCCCCTCTTAACACAATCGTTCGTCCTAGAACGAGCATAGAGACATTCCTGAAGTGGTGAAAAGATGAGGATAACGGCTGCACGTATCATGCTCAGCCTCCCAAGTCAGCTCCTCGATTGGCTGGCCCCTCCACTGAACCTTTACTGAAGCAATGAACTTTGACCTCAGCTTTAGAACCTGCTTGTCAAAAATAGCCACTGGCTCCTCAACATAAGATAAATCCTTGTCCAACTGGACTGAGCTGAAATCTAGCACATGGGACGGATCGCCGTGATACTTCCGGAGCATTGAGACATAGAATACTAGATGAACTCCTGCTAGACTGGGAGGCAAGGCAAGCTCATGAGCAACCTCCCCAATACGCCGCAACACCTCGAATAGGCCGATAAACCTTGGGCATAGCTTGCCCTTCTTTCCGAACCTCATAACACCCTTCATGGGCGACACCCAGAGCAGGACCCGCTCTCCCACAATGAATGCAACATCGCGAACCTTTCAATCCGCATAACTCTTCTATCTGGACCGGGCTATACGAAGTCGATCCTGAATCAATTTAACTTACATATAGGCATCTTGAACCAAGCCTGTACCCAATAGTCTAGCCTCACCCGAATCAAACTAACCCACTGGAGACCGGCACCGCCTCCCATATAAGGCCTCATACGGTGCCATCTGAATGCTTGACTGATAACTGTTATTGTAAGCAAATTCCGCAAGTGGTAAGAACTGGTCCCAAGCAACCCCAAAATCTATCACACAAGCACGAAGCATATCCTCTAGTATCTGAATAGTGCGCTCGGACTGTTCGTCCGTCTGAGGGTGAAATGTTGTGCTCAACTCAACCCGAGTACACAACTCCTGTTATAAATTCGAGCCAACTGCTCCGAAGAATAGGTAGTCATCACAGAAATGAAATGAGCTGACTTGGTCAGCCTATCCACAATCACCCAAATGGCATCAAACTTTCACTGAGTCCGTGGAAGCCTAACAACGAAATCCATAGTGATACGCTTCCATTTCCACTCCAGAATCTCTAACTTCTGAAGCAATCCGCATGGCTACTGATGCTCATACTTTACCTGTTGGCAATTCAGACACCGAACTACATATTTCACTATGTCCTTCCTCATTCTTCTCCATCAGTAATGCTGTCTCAAGTCCTGATACATCTTCGCGGCACCCGGATGAATGTAGTACCGCGAACTGTGATCCTCCTGGAGAATCAACTCATGCAACCCATCTACGTTGGGCACACATAGCCTGCCTTGCATCCTGAAATGTACCATCATCTTCAATAGTGACCTCGTTAGCATCACCGTGCTGAACCGTGTCCTTAAGGACAAGCAGATGTGGGTTATCATACTGACGCTCCCTGATACGATCATAAAGAGAAGACCGAGAGACCACACAACATAATACTCGACTCGGCTTAGAAATATCAAATCTAACAAACTGGTTGGCTAAGGCCTGAACATCCAGCGCCAATGGGCTCTCTGCTGCTGGTAGATATACTAAGCTCCCCAAACTCTCCGTCCGACGACTCAATGCATCGGCCACTACATTGGCCTTCCATGATGGTACAAAATGGTGATATCATAATCCTTAAGCAGCTCTAACCACCTCCGCTGATGCAAGTTAAGATCCTTTTGCTTGAACAAATACTGCAAACTCCGATGATCGATGTAAATCTCACAAGGGACACCATACAAAAAGTGCCGCCAAATCGTCAAGGCATGAACACTAGCTGCAAACTCAAGGTCATGGACAAGATAGTTCTTTTCATGCACCTTCAGCTGTCTGGACGTGTAGGCAATGACCCTACTGTCCTGCATCAACACAGCGCCGAGACCAATCCGCGACGCATCACAATATACAATATAAGACCCCGAACCTATAGGCAATACCAATACTGGGGCTGTAGTCAAAGCTTTCTTGAGCTTCTGAAAGCTCTCTTCACACTCCTCTGTCCACCTGAACGGAGCACCATTTTGGGTCAGCCTGGTCATAGATGCTGCAATAGATGAGAAACCCTCTACAAATCGACGGCAATACCCCGCCAAACCAAGAAAATTCCGGATTTCCATAGCTGAGTACGGTCTGGGCTAACTCTGCACTGCTTCAATCTTCTTCGGAACCACTTGGATCCCGTCACTCGATACTACATGACCCAAGAATGCCACTGAGTCTAGCCAAAACTCACACTTTGAGAATTTTGTATATAATCTCTTTTCTCTCGGGGTTTGAAGCACAGTCATCAGGTGCTGCTCATGATCCTCCCGAGTCCGGGAGTACACCAGAATGTCGTCAATAAACACAATGACGAAGGAGTCAAGATAGGGTTGGAACACATTGTGCATCAAGTGCATAAATGTTGTTGGGGCATTGGTCAGCCCAAATGACATCACAGGAAACTCGTAGTGACCATACCGAGTCCTGAAAGCAGTTTTAGGGATATCTGGCTCCCGAATCTTCAATTGATGATAGCCTGAACGTAAGTCAATCTTGGAAAACACTCTGGCACCCTCTAACTGATAAAATAAATCATCAATACGAGGCAATGTATACATGTTCTTCACTGTAACTTTGTTCAGCTGGCAATAATCAATGCACCTACGCATAGAGTCATCCTTCTTCTTCACAAACAAGACATGATCACCCCAATGTGACACACTGGGCCAAATGAAGCCCTTATCAAGCAACTCCTGTAACTGCTCCTTCAACTCAGGAGGAGCCATACGATACGGAGGAATAGAGATGGGTTGAGTGCCGGGCAACAAATCAATGCCAAAATCAATATCTCTGTCGGGCGGCATGCTCGGAAAATCAACTGGAAACATATCTGGAACTAACTCAACTGTAGGGGTATCAATATTGACATCTTTCACATAAGCTAGATACACATCACACCCCTTCTCATCCATTCGTTATGCTTTAAGAAATGAAATAACTCTGCTGGGAGTATACTCTAAGGTACCTCTCCACTCTAATCGTGATAATCCTGGCATAGCCAGCGTCACGGTCTTAGCGTGACAATCAAGAATAGCATAATGGGGCGACAACTAGTCCATGCCCAAGATAACATCAAAGTCTACCATACTGAGCAATAATAAATCCGCTCCGGTCTCAAAACCACTAAGAGCAATCAAACACGACCGGTACACGCGGTACACAATAAGAGAATCTCCCACAGGAATAGACACATAAATATGGGAACTCAAAAAATCCTGAGATATGCCCAAATACGGGGCAAAATAATAGGACACATAGGAATAAGTAGAGCCTGGATCAAATAAGACCGATGCATCTCTATGACAGACCGGAACAATACCTGTAATGACAGAGTCGGAAGCAACTGCCTCTGTACGAGCAGGAAGAGCATAATATCTGGCCTGGCCTCCCCCTCTAGGGCGACCTCGACCTCCCCGACCTTTACCTCAAGCTGGATGAGCAGGTGGCGCGGTAGCTGGTGTTGCAATCATAACCTGGGGATATGCAGGAGCACGCGGTGGCTGAGAAGTCTGTGGAGGTGCACCCTTCCTAAGTTTGGGGCAATCCCTCACCATATGGCGAGTGTCGCCACACTCAAAACAAGCTATCGGAGAGCGTGGCTGATGTGACTGGCTTGGGCCAGGTCTGTTTGACTGACCGCTAAAAGCACCCCGCGAAGGAGGTGCACTAGATACTGGCGGTGCATAATAAGGCTCCTAGAGCCTAGAAGGGACTGGAATACTACTAGTGGCTGGAAGAGCTGAATGAACGGGGCGACTCCCATAGCCCCTACCATGGCGAACTACAACTGGGGCACGAGTACCACTATAAGTGCCAAACTCTTGAGACCTCTTGGCCTTCCTCTCCTCTCTCTCCTGAGCAAGCGTACCCTTTAATCTCCTAGCAATACTCATAACCTGCTGGTAAACAATATCCATCTTCAACTCCCGGGCCATGCTAAACCTGATACTAGGGTGGAGTCCCTCAATAAACTGACGAACCCTCTCTCGAACTGTGGCAACCAAGGCCAGTGCATGTCGGGCCAAATCACTAAAGCGAACTGCATACTCTGATACAGTCAAAGCACTATGGTGCAACTGCTCAAACTCCGCGTGCTATGCGTCCTTGAGGCTCTGAGGGACATACTCTCTTAAGAACATGTCCGAGAAGTGAGTCCATGTAAGTGAAGCTGCCTCAGCCGGACTACCCAACTCATAAGCACGCCACCACTGATAGGCTGCTCCTCTAAGTTAGAATGTAGAAAAAGAAACCCTACTCGACTCCGCTACACCCATATTACAAAGAATACAGTGACAATCCTCCAAAAAACCCTGGGCATCCTGTGACGCCAATCTACTGAAGGTTGGAGGGTGGTACTTCTTGTACCTCTCAAGTCTAAGCTGCTCCGCCTAAGAAACTGTTGCGCTAACCTCAAGCTGAGCTAGAGCTACCGGTTGCATCGGTATTATCTCCAGAACCTGGTCGACCTGAACGCGTTGCTCTGGAGTACCGGCAACGAGAGTCTGTGCTCCTCCCCTGACATGAGATGTGGCAGGAGCAAGTGGAATCAATCCAGCCTGAGCTAAGGTGCTGAACATGCTCAGAAACTGGGCTAGAGTCTCCTGGAGGGCTGGTGTAGCAACAGGTACCTCAGGTGCATGCCCTCCAGCTGGAGCTACTGGGGGCTCCTCTGTAGTAGCTCGTACGGGTGCTCTGACTGCACCGCATGGACATCCTCGGCCTCTACCCCGGCCCTGGCCTCTCGCGGCTCAAGTAGGGGCGCAGGTGCCTGGTTATCAGATCCGCTTGTACGTGTCCTCACCATATGTGAGAGAATATAATACACAAGTTTATAATTTCGAAGTTAACAATTTCGCACGACAAGGAATCAAAGAAGTGTAGTTTTTCCTAAAAGTTCCATAGCCTCCCGAAGATAAATACACATGTCTCTGTTCCGATCCATGAGACTCTACTAAACATGCTTGTGACTCACGACATCTATGAACCTAGAGCTCTGATACCAACTTGTCACGACCTAAACTCCCTCCGTATAACGTTATGATGGCACCTTGTCTCTACGACTAGGTAAGCCTAACAAATTACGGAGAATACAAAAGGAAAATACAACTTGGCAACTAACAATAGTGGATAACCGAGTAACTAGTAACAATGCCGCTCGGCATGTACAATAACCAATACTCTATAAATACACAGTCTTCCCAAAATCCAGAACATCATAAGTCACAAGCTACAAAAGGAGACTAGTATCTATATACACCAGAGTCTAACAAAAGAACTACGGAAGGTAAATGACATAGGAGAGAATAGAGGTGGACTTCGAGGTCTGACGCGGTAGATGTACCTTAAAGTCTCCTTACAACAACAAGCACTCTCCGCTAATAGCGGGGCTCATAAGAAGTACCTGGATCTGCACACAAAAATATGTACAGAAGAGTAGCATGAGTACACCACAATGGTACCCAGTAAGTGCCAAGCCTAACTTCGGTTGTGTAGTGACAAGGTAAGGTCAGGCCCACTGGTAAATAATAAATAAGGCATGAGAATATATAGTATAATAAGAGACTGAAATTTAACAAAAGAAAACACAACAAGGCAACAGTACAACACACAGGGGTAAACAACACGGGATCTCCTGAGATACCGTCTCGTAGTCCCAAAATTAATATGCAGGGAGAACTCCCGATGTACCGCCTCGTAGTCTCAAAAGTAAATATACATGGAGAACTCTCGAGAAACCACCTCGTAGTCTCAAAAGTAAATGTGCAAGGAGAACTCCCGAGGAATCGCCTCGTAGTCTCAAAAGAAAATATGCAGGGAGAACTCCCGAGGAACCGCCTCGTAGCCTCGAACGTAAATGTGAGGGGAGAACTCCTGAGGAACCGCATCGTAGTTTCAAAAGTAAATACACAGCTCAAATCGATAAATACAATAGTTAGCAACAAGATTTCTACAGTTATACTGATAAAGAACAAGGAAAAGCAGGGAATCAACTAGGCATGCTTCACAGAGTTCAAATAAGCAGTTAAAGTACGTAGACATGCGATATTAGACTAAATAGGATAATTACATATATTGGAATAGCTCAAATAAGAATGAAAACAGACTAATACCCATTTAAACGGTATAACTCAAATTAAAGGAAAAATATGTCGCTACTCAGTAAAATAAATCGGGTTTTACAACAAATAGGCCGTGTACGTACTCGTCACCACACGTACACGACGCTCAAATCCTAAGGGGATTTCCCCCACACAAGGTAATGTAAGCCACCTACCTCGAACCAAGCTCAATCAATTGGTAACAATGCCTTTTCCACGAATATCCGACTCCGAATTCCCCAAATCTAGCCAAAACAATTACATATCATAAATACAACTATAATAGACTAATCTAATTAATGAAATCAATACTTTAACAAAAATTTCAAAATTCGTCCTAAAATATCGACCCGGGCCCACGTCTCGAAATCGGGTAAAAGTCATAAAATATGAACACACATTCACTCACGAGCTCATTCGTACCAAAATAATCAAAATCCGAATCAAAACTCAAAAATTTATTTGAAGAACTTATCCCATTTTTTCTCAAAATTTTCAACCAAATTCCGTAATTAAAGAATGGAATTAATGATAGATTAGTAGAATATAACCATAAATGGGTTAAGAATCGTTACCCAAAAGCTTCCTCTGAAAATCTCCTAAATTATCGCCCAAATTCGAGCTCTCAAAGTCCCAAAAATGAAAATGAGATCAAACTCTCGAAATTTCCTCTTTTCTGCCCAGCGATCTCGCACATGCGGACCACCAGTCGCACCTGCGACGCCGCACTTGCGGCAGGTGAGGAAATGGCTTAAGATGACTGGGACTGCTTCTATGATCAGGTGGTCGCACCTGCGTGTGCGCACCTGCGGACAATGGTCCGCTTCTATGGTCTCCCCTTCCAGCTCACTCTCCGCATCTACGAAACTTCAAGCGCATCTGCGGGCTCGCAGATGCGGAAATTCGCTCGCACGTGCGACCCCTGGCTATCTCCTCAATCTTGCTTATGTGCTTGGCCTCTCGCACGTGCGCGTCCACACCTGAGACCACCCCACCACAGGTGCGATTACACTAGAAGCTTGAAAACTTCATCAATTACACAAGTCCAAAATTTTGATCCGTTAAGCATACGAAACTCACCCGAGGCCCCGAGGACCTCAACCAAATATACCAACAAGTCCTAAAATATCATACGAACTTAGTCGAGTCTTTAAATCATATCAAACAATGCTAAAACATGAATTACACCTCGATTCAAGCGTAATGAACTTCAAAGTTTTAAACTTCCACAACTGATGCCGAAACCTATCAAACCACGTCCGATTGACCTTAAATTTTGCACACAAGTCATATTCGACATTACGGACCTATTCCAACTTCCGGAATCGGAATCCAACCCCGATATCAAAAAGTCCACTACCGGTCAAACTTCCCAAAAATTCAACTTTCGCCATTTCAAGCCTAATTTAGCTACATACCTCCAATTCACAATCCAGACACGCTCTTAAGTCCAAAATCACCCAACGGAGCTAACGAAACTGACAAAACTCCATTTTGGATTCGTCTCCACACAGTTCCAACTACGGTCAAAATCCTAAGATTTAAGCTTCCGTTTTAGGGACTAAGTATCCCAAAACACCCCGAAACCACAAACAAAACCTCCCGGCACGTCACATAAGCAGAAAAAGATACGGAAAAAATAGTAAATATGAAAATTGGTGCTATTACTCTCAAAACGACCGGTCGGATCGTTATAATAACGAATGTACATAAATATTTCATTAAACAAAAAGCTTGTTAATATGTCATAAACTTTTTTCATGTAAAATGTACTTTTCTATTGAAATGGTATAATAATAGAGTGCGCACGAGAAGTGAGAATAGTCTCCACTATTGATACTGAGTAATCAAGAGATTATAGTTTTTCAAATTTTATGAGAGATTCGCTATAAGATTTTTCATTAAATAATTTTTGGATCTTAGACACAAAAATAGAAGTGTTGTTAATGAGTAAAATTTTGAATATAAATTTTGATTCACTATAAGTTTGTGATTAATTTGAATAGGTGATTAAGGATTATATTTAGTGAAGGATAACTTGGTTAAATTAGTCACAAACTTTTAACTTCAGTTGGATATATGAGAAATTATTTACTTCTATAAAACTTCAATTAAATATAGGATTTCCTTAAATCAAGATGATAAAAAAATAACATCGATTTTACTGGGAGATCTAAAAAGTTAACAAAGAATATGTGGAGATAACATAAACCTATTTTATTTCAAGAATAGGAGGATCCGTGAAAGTTTATTTGTAAAAAATAAAAAATATTCTTAGCGTAACAAAAGGAAAAATTAATGTAAAAATAATATAAATCCAACAACCTTACATGAACAAAATGCAAAAATCAAATACCGATTTATGTAGAGCAAACTAATATTTTTTTTTGTTTTTATTTACATTAGAGTAAATTTGTCACATTCAACAATTTAAAATTTTCAACCATTAAGATTGGATAAGTTACCGACAACATATAACAAGGTGATTAAAACTTTAAATGATAACTATTAAATTGATAACATAACAATTTACTAATTAATGTTGGTCAAATAACATCCATCTTTTGCGAGGTCTTAACCAAATATTAAGGATAACAATAGTAGCCGAAATTTAATATTAACGTATCATCGGTTGGTTAATAAAAAATATCATATGCACTCACGTTAAAAGTCCACAATATGCAACCCAACGCTTGGGCCCAGACGTAGAACGGCCATCTTTTACTAGCAACTATATAATAAGTGAAAGACCTTCTGTACGACGAAGGGTAAAATTGTCATTTTAATACATCAAAGACAACTATCTTCCACTTTCTCAATTCACTTATTTTCGTTTCTTCTAGAATGTCCCTACGCTACCTCTAACTTCCATCAGAACTTCCCGCAGAAATCTGAGCACTAACTTGTCACGACCCAAAACTTTGTCTGTCGTGGTGACGTCTAACGTGTTACTAGTCAAGCTGACACTTAAAAAAATATTTCCAACACTTTAAATTTTTTAAAAATAACAACAAAACAAGTTTAAATCATCAAACTCTAAAACAAAACTAGATAGAAGGTCAAAACCCAATACGAAAATTCTCATCATCGAGGTGTCAGTGAGTACATGAGTGTCTATACAACACAAGTCTGGAAATATTGTCTATGATAGTCTGAAACTAAATACATAAAGCGGAAAGATAGGGAACGATAGACAAGGTCTGCGAATGCCGGGCAGCTACCTTGGAATCCCCAAACGATCAAGCTGCACAGAGAATCAACATATTTCTTCCCGCGTTCGCGAAGCACAAATTAGTATGCCCGTCTAATTTGCCTTACGCGAACGCAGAGACATCCACGCGAACGTGAACCAAATGCTTCCTCAAACCTACGCGATCGCGACCCTCTTCACGCGATCGCGAAGAACAAATGCGTGACCCCAGCTTCTGCCTCCTATACCCTACGCGACCTTAGCCAAGCGTTCGCGAATCAGAGCATCCCACAACTACGCGATCGCAGCCTCCTTCTCGCGAACGCGTAGAACAAAGTCCTCCACTGTCTAGCTAAGCCTACGCGATCGTAGACCTTCCCACGCGATCGCATATAAGGAAACCAGATCAGTGCACCAGAAAATCTGCAGCTATAATACCAAGTCCAAAATTGTCCCGTTAACCATCTGAAACTCACCCGAAACCCCCGGGACCTCAACCAAACGTACCAACAAGTCCTAAAATACGATAGAAACTTAGTCGAGCCTTCAAATTACATCAAACAACATCAAAAACACGAATCGCACCCCAATTCAAGCCTAATGGAACTAAGGAAATCCAAATTCTACAAACGATGCCAAAACTTATCAAATCATGTCCGATTGACCTCAAATTTTACATACAAGTCACAAATGACACTACGAACCTAATACAACTCCCTGGACACCAATTCGAGCCCGGTAACTATAAAGTCCACTCTCGGTCAAACTTCTAATTTTTCAACTTTCGCCATTTCAAACCAAATTCAACTATAGACCTCCAAATCACAATCCGGACACGCTCTTAAGTCCAAAATTACCCAACGGAGCTAACAGAATCATCAAAACTCCATTCAGGAGTCGGTTACACATAAGTCAACATCCGGTCAATCATTTCAACTTAAACTTTCAACCCTGAGACTAAGTGTCTCAATTCATTCCGAAACCTTTCCGGACCCGAACTAACTACCTGACAAGTATTGTAGCAATAGTAAAATATAAAATGAGCAGTAAATAGGGAACGAGGCTACAACTCTCAAAACGACCGGCCGGGTCGATACATAACTCCACCTTCCATTTCTAATGCATTCCAATTTTGTATTCGTTTTCTTTCCTTCTGTCTTTTTCCAAATGGCCCATTATAGACTTTGCTTTCTTTTTTGTTTAATTTTCTTAGAAATCCCAAATTGGTTGCTCCATTTCTTCCTTTATCCGGTTTTTGGCCTTAGCTTCTGGGTTCGTATCAAAGTTATCCATTTTGATTCCACTTTGTTAGTGACTTCGGTTTCTGATTTCTGGTGAGTTCTATTCCGTTTTTCCTTTTTGAATTTGATTGAGTATATGTTAGTTTTCAAATTCTACTGCATAGTTTCTTACAAGAGTTTGTGCATGCAAATTAACGGTTGAGCTGTATGTTTAGAAATAGATACCTAGGTGCATGTTTCGCATAGTCCACAGAATTGTTGTAGTTTTGTTTTAAGTTGTTTCAAAACTTTTCTTGTAGCATTATTGCAGAATTTTTACGCGACAAGTTATTGGTGTCAAGGGTTCTAGCAAAAATGCTTCTTGTAAATGAGGTAATTAGTCCATTCTTTACTTTGAAATAGCTTGAGAAGAGGTCTGATGAGTACCATGATTCCCATTTCATCTTAACATGGTTGCTTACTAGCTGCGTTCTTGCTAAGAATGTGAGAGTTCATAGGTTTGGTAGATCAATGGTAGTAGCTAACACCGTGCCAAAAGAAGATGTCGGTAAATTCTACTGTGGATATTGCTGTATAGTACTCTACAATTTTCATGAAAAGAAAGAAGATTAATATCTATGTTGATAAATTAAATGACGAGTTCCTTCTGAATGTCACATAGTTTTGGCTCTTTGATCGACATTTAATTGAATTTAAAATAAGTTATTATTATAAATACAAGTCAGGACAACTCATTGTATGAAATGGTGTTTTCAAAACCTAAAGCTACAAGTCTTCCGTACAACACAACAACATTACAGCAAAACGTCAAACTGGATTATTCATATAATGGAGAAGTCAGGAACATATCAAGAAGGGAGCTTGATGAAGCTCAATTTCAGGAACTCAGAGATTCAGATTATATACTTTTGTGGAATTTATAACTAGATGCGACACAATACATATATTGGAGTTTGTAGTTTGAAATTTTAATATTCTCTCATTAGGAAATGGAGCAATATAAAATGCCATATGGATAAATGATAATACCAACATAGATAAAGCATTATAAATATGAAGAACAGAACTGCAGTCATAATTTTGAGTGACACGTTTTGTTTTGAGTTACACATTTTGTTCATTTATTTGGTTGTTCTAATTCTGACAGTGGATGATGCCAACATTCCTGCCGAGGTTGAAGTACATATTTGATGTTTATCATCGGCAAGTTTATGACAGTGAATGTCATTTTTCATGTAAGTATACGGATAGAACCTGTGAGTCTCCCTCAATTCTCATTATTGCTTTGTTGAGATTATAGAATTGCAGCACATCAGTGTATTATATCTACCAGTTAGTTAGCTGAGATTGATTGGATAGTTACAAGGGTAGTTTAGTAATTAGATGTTATTAGTGTTTTATTTTTCAATATACATGTATATATGTACTGTAGTTAATATTTGGTTGTTCTAATTCTGACAGTGGATGATGCCAACATTCCTGCCGAGGTTGAAGTTTATATTTTGATGTTTATCATCGGCAAGTTTATGATAGTGAATGTCATTTTTCATGTAAGTATACGGATAGAACCTGTCAGTCTCCCTCAATTCTCATTATTGCTTTGTTGAGATTATAGAATTGCAGCACATCATTATATTATATTTATCAGTTAGTTAGCTGAGATTGATTGGATAGTTACAAGGGTAGTTTAGTAATTAGCTGTCATTAGTGTTTTGTTTTTCAATATACATGTATATCTGTACTGTAGTTAATAAAGAAAAAGAACACACAGAAAATTCTCCAATTTCCTCTCTCTCGAACCTTCCCTTTCTCTCTTTGTAGAAGCTTGAGGACAACCAACAATGGAGGTTGGTCTGTCATGCTAGCTTTACTTTTGCTATGGTATCAGAGCTTAACTCTAATTTCTCAACATAAATCCTCCTAAATTTCATCAATTTCTCTTCTCGATTCTCAAAATCAGCAAGTACGAGCTCACGCCTTGACGGAAGGTTTTCTGAAAATTGTCATCTAATTTCTTCAAATTGAGCAATCAATTACTCCGATCCACTTTAATCGATGGCTGGAGACAAGGAAACTCAAAGTACAACTGGTAATTTGGATTCGACTAACCCACTGTACATGCACCCGTCGGAAAGTGCCGGAACGATGTTAATTCCTATTGTTTTTGACGGAACCGGATACAGATCCTGGAGAAGAGGAGTCCTTATGGCTTTGTCAGTAAAGAACAAAGTCGGATTCATCACAGGAAAGTGTAAAAAGCCTAACACTAATGAAGCGACCTACGATCAGTGGGCTCGTTGTGATGATATGGTTACATCGTGGATTTTGAATTCACTCTCAAAGGATCTAGCTGATAGTCTACAATATGTCAACGACGCTAAGGAGCTATGGCAAGAGTAAGAAGACAGATATGATCAAACCAATGAAGCGAAACTTTATCAACTGCAAAAGAAAATTAGTGACCTTAGTCAAGGGGCTTTGGACATCACAGGGTATTACATTAAAATGAAACGACTTTGGGAGGAATTGAACACCTTGAATGCACATGCACAGTGCAATTGCCAATGCACTTGTGGTGCAAAGGCAAATATGCATAAAGCTGAGCAGGATCAAAGACTAATTCAGTTCCTAATGGGCCGGAATGAAGTTTATACAGTTGTGAGAGGCAGTATATTGATGATGAATCCATTGCCCAGTATAGCTCAGGCTTTCTCTATCTTTATCCAGGAAGAAAAACAGAGAGAAGTCAGACCAAACAACAAATTAGTCATAGAGTCCACCTCATTGAGTGCAAATGGACCCGGCAATGCCAAGTTTAGGACCAATTACAATCAGAGAGGAGGTAGTACTGGGCCAAACCCATACAATTCAAACAAATTAAACTATCCAACTGCTAAGTCTCGGATGTTCTGTGACTATTGTAAAAGGCCAGGACACACCAGGGACAACTGTTACAGAATTCTCATGGTTTCCCACAGGACTTCAAGTTCAAAAAACGGAGAAATGCAGCATCTGCTGCAAATGTTCGTGTAGATTGTGAGTAGATGGAAGAAGGAAATCAAAGTCAGGGACGTTAGAGCCTAACAAAGGAGCAGCACAACCAATTACTTAGCTTACTGGAGAAATTCCGAGGAAGAAACACAGGAGAAGGTCCTAACAACAACATGACTTGTGGAGCTGCAAACTTCGTAGATATTCTAGCTTGCTCTACCTATAAAGAGATTGCTGAAACAACCGTGTGTAGATGTTCTAAATCAATTGCTGACTTGTGGATATTAGATAGTGGAGCCTCAAATCATATGGCATATAGAAAATCCTTTTTAAAGAATATTAGAACCTTGCCCTATCCTTTCCTAGTTACCTTACCTAACAGATATATAGTGAAAGTGACAGAAATTGGAGATGCATCTCTTGGTCCTATGCTAACCTTAGTTAGAGTATTATATGTGCCTACTTCCAAATACAACCTCATCTCTATTCACTCCTTAACTGATTACCTCAATTGCATAGTTAACTTAGTAAATACCTTTGCATGATACAAGCCCCTTCAATGAAGAGGCCTCTGGAGATTGGTAAGGCAAGGAGTGGATTATACTTCCTTTGCCCTGAGTGTCATGGGTATTCAGAATCTAATTCATTTTCTGTTCCTGACAATCTTTACTCTCATTCTTGTTTTCCTGCATTGACTGATGTTGTAAATACAGGGAAGAGTCACAATTCACCCATACAATCCTTTTCAAGTGTAAATAAGTCATCTCAGTCACATAACAATGTCAATGTAAATACTCTTCGCTCAAGCAATAAAACTGACTCTTCCTTTAATGTGGGTTCTCTTTTGTTGTCTTCATCATATCATGAAAATAACAATGAGCATCTATGGCATAACAGGCTGGGCCATGTACCCTTTGTAAAAATAAGAACTATCTCCACTATAGCTGTTGAATTTTTCCACAAACAGCCATTCATTTGCCATGTCTGTCCCATGGCAAGGCAGACAAGGTTACCTTTTGGCCAAAGAATTTCATCCACTTCCAGAATATTTGAACTCTTACACATAGATTTATGGGGCCCCTATCACACAACCACACATGACAATTACAAATACTTACTTACCATGGTTGATGACTTTAGTAGATCAACCTGGACTCATCTCTTAAGTAGCAAAAGTAACACTCTTCAAGACATCAAAGCTTTTATTTCTATGATTGAAAATCAGTTTAGTACATCAGTCAAGACTGTCATGTCAGATAATGGGCTAGAATTTGTGGACAATGAAGCCATATTATTTTTTCAAGAGAAAGGCATAATCCACCAGAAACTTGCCCATACACACCACAAATACCTGCTAGAAATAGGTAGAGCTTTACTTTATCAATCCAAATTGCCAATGAGATACTGGGGAGAGTGTATACTAACTGCTACATATTTGATAAATAGACTGCCTTCTTCAATTCTCAACAATAAATGCCATTTTGAGCTCCTTCACAACAGAAAACCAACATATTCACATCTTAGAAGTTTTGGTTGCTTGTGTTATGCCACCACACTCAAAACTCATAAAGACAAATTTGAACCTAGAACCACTCCTCATGTGTTTGTAGGATATCCCTTTGGGACCAAAGGATATAAACTCCTTGATTTAGCCACAAAGAGGGTACATGTGTCTAGAGATGTTATGTTTCATGAAGATGTTTTCCCTTTTGCCATTTCACTTGAACATTCCTTTTCCCCTTATGTGTTGCATATGATAAACCACAATTCTCCATGTCCCAATTCCACAGTAAATACACTTGATGATCATTGTAATCATGATAGAGATGCATCAACTTCTGTCACTGAAAGTCCTATATCTGATACACCTGACATTAACCCTTTTGTCAAACTCTACGAGCACACCAAATCATATTTCACATGTAAGCCTAAATCCAGAATCAAATGCTTCATCTGTAGAACACTCAGAACTCCACATTGCACCTTTCAACCAAGCACCACATAACATAGAGCCTAATATTGATCAACCAACCAATCAACATAGAAGATCAAACAGGACACTTAGCACACCCTCACACCTCAAAGACTATGTCTATACACTGCCCAATTTACAACCAAACAGTCACTTAAACAACAACACAAACCTTGAACATCAATTAGCTCCTGCTTCACTTACTCCTAATTCACTTACTGCCCTTTTCTCCAACAACCATTCTATGTCCTTCAACACATTGAGCCATGATAGCCAGCAATTAGTTAAGAACATTTCACATGAGTGTGAACCATACTCTTATGAGGAGGCAGCCTTGAATCCTGCCTGGCAAGTAGCAATGACACAAGAATTTGAAGCTTTATATACTAACCATACTTGGGATCTAGTTAAGTTACCTGTAGGAAAGAAGGCCATAGGATGCAAGTGGGTGTACAAGATAAAGCACAAAGCAGATGGAAGTGTGGAAAGATACAAAGCAAGGCTTGTGGTAAAAGGATACACACAAGAAGTTGGGATTGACTATACAGAAACTTTCTCCCCAGTGGTAAAGATGACCATTGTTAGAGCCCTGATTAGCACTGCAGTAAAGAAAGGATGGGACCTTTATCAGCTGGATGTGAATAATGCATTCCTACATGGAGACCTACATGAAGAGGTATACATGGAAATCCCACAGGGTCTGAAGGTAGAAGACACACAACTTGTCTGCAGACTAAGGAAGTCTTTGTATGGCCTCAAACAGACTAGTAGAAAGTGGTATGACAAGATGATATAATCCCTATATTCTAGAGGTTTCAGACATTCAACCAATGATTACTCCTTGTTCTACAAAAAGCAAGATGAGTCATCAGTTTTTGTAGCTATATATGTTGATGATGTGATCCTTAAGGTACTGCAGACTTACTTACATAATCAATTCAAAATAAAAGACTTGGACAAGTTACACTACTTCTTGGGGCTAGAGATGCTTTACAAGGATGATGGAGTGTTGATCTCCCAAAGGAAATTCACCACTGACATACTGAAAGAGTATGATTGCCTGGGGTATTCTGCTGTTTCATCTCCACTAGAGTCTTCAATCAAATTGAGGGCTGAAGAGGGTACTCTGCTGTCTGATCCATCCTATTATAGAAAACTAGTTGGGAAACTCAACTTTCTCACAAATACAAGGCTGGATATTGCATACAGTGTACAATACCTAAGTCAATTTATGCAGGCACCAAGAGAGCCTCACCTGAAGGCTGCTATACATGTACTTAGGTATCTGAAGAATGATCCTACTTTAGGCATCTTTTTGTCCAATGATCCTTCTTACAAGGTCACAGCCTATTGTGACTCAAATTGGGCAGCATACCCTGACTCAAGAAGATCAGTAAGTGGGTATCTAGTGCTCTTTGGAGGTAGCCCCATTAGCTGGAAATCAAAGAAGCAGACTACTGTCTCACTATCTTCCGCAGAAACAGAGTATAGATCACTGAGAAAGGTGGTTGGAGAGCTGGTATGGGTGCAGAGATTGTTGGAGGAACTCACAGTTCCATGTACTGATCCCATTCAAGTGTTTTGTGATAGCCAAGCAGCTGTACACATTGCTAGGAACCCTGTGTTCCATGAAGGACAAAGCACATAGAAGTCGATTGTCACTTTGTGCGAGACAAGCTACATGATGGTCTAATTACGCTTCATCACATTTCTACTCATGATCAGCTAGCTGATATTTTAACAAAGGCTCTCACAGGAATTAAACATTCAGACCTTCTAGGAACCTCCAACTTGGGGTGGCTGGGGGTGTTGAGATTATAGAATTGCAGCACATTAGTGTATTATATTTATCAGTTAGTAAGCTGAGATTGGTTGGATAGTTACAAGGGTAGTTTAGTAATTAGCTATCATTAGTGTTTTATTTTTCATTATACATGTATATATATATATATACTGTAGTTAATAAAGAAAAAGAACATACAGAAAATTTCCCAATTTCCTCTCTCTCGAACCTTCCCTTTCTCTCTCTGTAGAAGCTTAAGGACAGCCAACAATGTTGGTCCGTCATTCTAGCTTCACTTTTGTTATGCTTTGTGATTTTCTCTTTTATAATGATTGCGCTTTTGCGGTTGAAGAATCCCAAACTGGAAAAGCTTCAACGACTTTCGGGGGATTATCTATGAAACTTTTCATATTTATGTTAGACAATCCAATATAACAAAGTTCACTTTTCTACCTACCCAAATATGTCTTCTTGTGGCTCTACAGTCAAATACACAAGGCTACACATATACAGGAAATTTGCCAATAATATGAGATATGGGCTGTCTTTGATCGCTGAAAACACAAAGTGCATCAAGATATTGCCCGACAGAGGCCGTAAAGGAAAAGAGAAAAGAACACAAAGTAATTTTACCGTCATTCTTTATTGGTTACTTGCTAAATATGCCATTGGTAGTTGCTGAAAAGAGCGGATTGAAGTATAAATAAAAGAATCTTTCAGTGATAATCCATTAAGGTATAAAAACTGTTTAAGTAAAGAATCAAGGATATTAAACATCGAGTTTTTTAAGGCTTGAATAGACGAGTACTTTTTTGGTAAAATTCAGTTCAATTATCTCTCAGGCCCGAGGAACTTTTGGTTCTATCTCACAATGAAAATGCTGTTAGTATATGCCATCCAGGTAATGTAGTAAGTTATTGCACTACTTCTTTATTTACCAAGTGAATAGAGGATTTTCACATAGGTTGCGGTAGGATCTTTTTTGTTTGAGGTAATAGGAATGGCGATCCATGCGAGATAAATTGTTGGTTTTGACTGTTAGAAGCCAATGTGCGACAGGATATGATACAACTGTGATTCTTTCTGAATTACTATGTTGAATGCTGAAATTGATTTTAAGTTTCTGAATTTGTGTTTGATTTCATCAACTGAGGTGAAATTATTTTAAGATTTTTCCCTCCTCTCTATGAACAATAGCTGTAATTTTAATATATTTTTCATAGTAAGGGTAGAGAAGTTATCACTGATTAATTCATTCTCTCTTTAGAATAGAGAAGTCATCACTGAGTAATTCATTCTCTTGGTCAATCTTCTTAGCTGGTATTGGACTCTGAATCCTTCTTGCTTTTCAAGTTAGAATATTTCTTTAGTTGCAATTTTAGTTGATTTCTTGAAGTGAATTTTTTGTTAAATTTAGGTTGTATTTTGTTTTACCATATTGGAAGGACCTAAGCAGAGGGAAAGGAAGAAATAATTATCAGATTGTTGTCTTTTCCTATGTGTTGATTATTATTTTACTTTTCTTAATTAATGCATATGTCGTTCACTTTTTCCTTTTAATTTTTTTTGGTCTTAAAATTTTAACTTAGATTTGTTTTCCTTGTGAGGATTCACTCTACTTATGGTTATGGATGTTTTGAGTACATTTATACCGATGCTAAGAAAGAAAAATATTTTATGGTTAAGAAAACTGGAAAAAGTATAGTTGATCTGAATTAGTTTTGAGTTTTGCCCTTATCTAACTCATTGAGATTGTTCTCTGTTATTCCAAAGCATAGTAGATTACTGAAATCTCATTAACTTTGTCAAATGCAATCATCCAGAGTGATTCCCATAAAGGTAAGCAAAAGTAATGCTGCCTTGATTGATTTAACTCTCTATTTATTTGAATTTTAAATTTGGTAAGACTTGTAGATTATAACCTCAATTTCTGTTTCAGGTTCTTTAAGTGGTATCGCAATCTCACGTTTCAAGGAAGAAAGCTAAGAAATAGATGAAGTCATTCTATCTACAAGGTAGTAAATTATTAACTTTTTCTGTGTGATTTGGACGCTTATAATACGATATATACAACAAATTTATTATTAAAATGAAAAAAGAAGAACCGACATAACAAATTGAGTTCAATTCATTTGTTTGGCATGGTTGTCCTTTTGAACTAAATTGCATTATAAAAGTTTGATACATTTGAAGCTTTTGGTCGATGTAGATAGCTCCCACTTTTTATTGAGTATGACATTTTGAATTGTAAATAATTGAACCCATAAGGTTAAAAAGATTTGGATCTCATATTAGATCAGAAGTCTTACTTTATTTATAGTTGTGTCATGCTTTATTTCTTTATTTGCTCGCAAGGTTCAATGTCACAATAATGGTTAAGATAAGGAATGTCGATTTGTAGCAGAAAAATAATTTCATGCTTATTCCAAAGGTTTAAGGTCACTATAATATTAGAGAATGGAGAATGTTTACTTTTTCTTGGTGTTTACTAAATGATTGCAACCTTTAATGAAATGAAACAATTTTCATCTAGCTTTTGAGTGAAGGGAAGAGATGAAATATATGTTTTTATACTCATTCCGAAAAACTTACTAAAGGAATATATTATGATATATGTTTTATTGTTAACATGGTCTTTTGACTTAGAGGCAGCACAATGCAAGTTAAACTTAGAATATTTGTAATACCTTAAACCATAAGGAATGTGTGGGGCAAAAAGTTAACAATTATATAAGGGTTCTAGCTAAAAAAGAGTCTCACTGCATATTGAATAGTGTTGTATTCTGATTTAATAATCAAGATAAGAATACACTTCCATTCTTTGTCATCACTTTTTTTAGAAATCTCATAAACTCAATAGTTTGCATATTGTTATAAAAGTGGGTGGTGTTCTGACATTTTCTATGTCACTAGAAGCTTCAAGCATCTACTCCAGGATTCATTGGATAATTCGTTGATTTTTATACAAATCCTCCCTTCTTATAAGGACTAATGAAAAAGTTTAGGTTTATTGAAGTTAGCTACAGGTGGAAGACAGCGAAACTGGGAGATATAGGACTTTCTGCAATTAGAAATATCCTCTCTGGCATTATCTTACTTTTGTCTTTTGCAATTTTGCTGCTTCAACCAATCAATGACCGCTTGTACCTCCCAAAATGGTGTCTTAAGGATTTGAGGACGTACTCTGGAGCTTTTGTGAAAAAAATGTTAATTTGAATTGGACAGCATATTTGAGGTTTCTGACATGGTAGCAGATGCACTGAAAATGCCTGAATCTGAAATCATGGACCATATATGAGTGGACTATACTGTTTATTTACATATCTACTTGCTTAGGGTATGCCTTTGTAATTATTTATATGATTTGTATTTCATATGTTTTTTACTCTAGAGACAGTACAATATAAAAGATTGTGGACTCAACTTTTCTTTTATATTTGGCTTGTACATTTATATTTTAATAGCCAAGACACCATGTAAGCTTTTGTAGCCAAAATATGATTGGTGGCTGAAGCATTTGCATGTTATGTACATCTATAACAAATATTAGTCGACTGGCCTTATATAAACTTGGACCAAAGTGAGATGGTTTCCAAATTAAGAGATATCTAAAGTTCTAAACTAACATCTTTGTCCTAAGTTGTAAACAAGTATGCAAGGTAATGTATGAAAGCTTTAGTGGTTTGAAATTTAGAGACAAAATGTAGGACATATGCCCGGGCATAGCACGGGCACACGTCATCTAGTTTACTAAATAATTTCGTCATTATTTTATCTTTGTATTGCAATTTCATCAGTATTCAGAAAAAGTTATGGGTGCCAGGCTGCTAGCCGATAAAAATTTCGAAAGAAGAGGGAAAAGGAGTTTAATTATGGGTGCGCACTCAATATTTATCTAAATATTTTTTTAATTGCCTAAGCAAATTTACTAAATCTAATTAAGGGTAATTGGTGTTTGGTGCTTGAGCATCCATAATTATCATGTTGACCTGCCACAAAATCTCATCGTCGTAATTTTGGGATAACTTATTTTCAAATCAAATGACCCCTAAAATGTTACCTTATGAATGGGTCAAAAAATTTAAGGGAGAGCAAAATTAAGGAAATCTTACATAAATGTCCCAAATAATAGCATGTTTGGCCAAGCTTCTCCAAGCCAAAGGAATTTTTTTTTTTTAAAAATATTTTTTTTCAAAGTTGAAGTGCTTGGCCAAGCTTTTACACAAAAAAGTACTTTTGAGTAGAAGCATAAGCAGTTTTGGAGAAGCACAAAAAAGTAGCTTCTCTCAAAAAATACTTTTTTGAAAAGCAATTTTGAGAAAAATACATTTAGAAGCAGTTTTTAAAAGCTTGGTCAAACACTTATTGCTGCTCATAAGTGCTTTTCAAATAAGTTTGCCAAACACAAACTGCTTCTCACCAAAAGTACTTTTGAAGAAAGCACTTTTGAGAAAAATCACTTCTCAAAATAAATTGATTTTTGCAACTTGGCCAAACAGGTTATAAGTTCCAACTTTCCAACCTCTAGACATTAATTATAAACTTATCAAAACTAGCCAAGCACATATAAAAACAGAAAACCAAAATAAATAAGATTCTTTCTCTCAAAGAAATACATGCAAGTATCTCATTCCATATTTTAAGCGTGACCAGCAACATTAGATGCAAGACGGAAAGAAAATTTCATGGATGAGGTAGTAAACAAGGTGATAAAATAAAATATATATATATATATATATACAAGATTCTAAAAATCTAAGCAAAAAGGGATCTTTTTCAATGAGCATGGTTGAACTTAATTGAAAAACGTATAGATGAGTCAATATACAAATTTTAAGGAAGATTGGAGGTGATTTGGACTGAATTGGTATCAAAATTCGTAGTTAAAATCGAGTTTATTTTTTTTTCTTGCAACACATGTATCACACAAGAGGTATACATGAAGATATATGTGATACACATTTGATACAAATATGATACATATGTGATACATCAAGGCTCTATGCTCAGTCCGTTCTTATTCACCGTGGTGATAGACGCGTTAACACACCATATTCAAGGGGAGGTACCATGGTGCATGTTATTCGCCGATGACATAGTTCTGATTGATGAAACGCGAGCCGATGTTAATGAGAGGCTAGAGGTTTGGAGACAGGCTCTTGAGTCTAAGGGTTTCAAGCTGAGCAGAACGAAGACGGAATACCTGGAGTGTAAGTTCAGCGCTGAGCTAGGGGGAAGTGGGCGTGGATATGAGTCTTGACTCACAGGTCATCCCAAGTAAAGGCAGCTTCAAGTACCTTGGGTCGGTTATCCAGGGGGAATAGGAGATCGACGAGGATGTCACACACCGTATTGGGGTAGGATGGATGAAGTTGAGGTTAGCATCTGGAGTCATGTGTGACAAGAGAGTACCATCGATACTCAAAGGTAAGTTCTATAAAGCGGTTGTTAGACCGGCCATGATATACAAGGTTGAGTGTTAGCTTGTTAAGAATTCACATATCCATGAGATGAAAGTAGCAAAAATGAGGATGTTGAGGTGGATGTGCATGCACACTAGGATGGATAAGATTAGAAATGATGATATACGGGAGAAGGTGCGCGTGGCTCCCATTGATGACAAGATGCGGGAAGCGAGGCTCGGATGGTTCGGGCATGTACAGAGGAGGAGCCTAGATGCCTCGGAAGGAGGTGTGAGCGGCTGGTTGTGGAGGGCACGAGAAGAAGTAGAGGGCGGTCGAAAAAGTATTGGGGAGAGGTGATGAGGCAGGACATGACGAGACTTTAGATTTTCGAGGACATAACACTTGATAGGAAGATGTGGAGGTCGAGTATTAGGGTTGTAGGTTAGGAGGTAGTTGGGTCCTGCCTTACTTCGTACCGTTGTGAGACTAGTCTGGTAGGGTTTTTGTCTAAGCTAGCTAGTGGCAATGTCGTATCTTGCTATTTTGCGTTTCATTGTCGGACCTATTTACTAGCTATCGCTTTTGCTTTGCATCTTTCTTCTAGATTTCATGTTGTTCTTATTTTTCCTATGATTTATGTGGTGATACTGATATTGTCTCCTTTTGTCTTTTTGTCCTCTTGAGCCGAGGGTCTTTCGGAAATAACCTCTCTACCTCTTCAAGGTAGGGGTAAGGTCTGCGTACATACTGCCCTCCCTAGACCCCACTAGTGAAATTTCACTGGGTTGTTATTATTGTTGTTGTATGTGATACACATATCATTTTTTTCATGTTTTATCTTCTACTTCGAATTTTCAATTCAAACCACCTCAAAACTTCGTCAAATTATTCCAAAAGTGAGATTCAAACTACTTAACATGTACTCAATCTATTCTAATAACACTCGCTCAAAAGAAAGAAAAAATTTAGCTTTGTTTTAACTACAAATAACTAATTGGCTAATATTGATAATATTTGGCTAAAATTAATAATTTTTAATAAATTAAATAATTTTTGTAATAAACTACATGAACATATATCTTACTTTCCCCAAAATTAAACAGCTCTAGATTAGATACTACATAGTACTCCTACAGAGACAAATTCGGACATTTACTTCATTTAAACCCTATCTCGCTTTGTCCTTTCCAGCCATATTTTTTAGCGTATTCTGTTAGAAAGAAGACAGATCAGAATTCTGGAGTCCACCGAACAGATAGATTCGCAAGAATAACAAAGGCTCGAAATTAGATTCATTTTCATTTTTCACAATCGTCGCGCAATACATATTTTGGAGCCAGACCGACATTACCTCAAAACTCCGGCGAAACCGCAGCTCCCGATTCGATGGCGAACCACATAGCCGAGGAAAAGCCCCTTAGGAAAATGGCGGATGCCTTCAAAGACCTAGCCAACACTTTAAATTCTCAAACCCTAGACGAAGCTGTTCAGCTGGAAGTTGCCACTTTCTCTCGCGCTTGCACTTTGGTCTCCCCTCTCTTCCGCTGCCTCGGTATCGCCTTCAAGTTTGCCGAGCTCGATTACGTTGCCAAGGTTATCCTCCCGTTCCCTGTGATTGTCGACAGTTTAATTCACTATTCAATTCGCTTTTTGATTGATCTTTTTTTTTCCGAAATTTTTTTGTTGTCATCATATTTAATGTGTAATTATTGAATGGAAGCTGGTAAATATTACTCCTTGTGAACCATAATATGTTTTATTTTCTACTTTTCAAAGGTTAAAGTGGTAAGTTTTTGATCGTACATTTTGTGTTGTTTTCCAGTATTCAAATTTAATTATGGAACTAAGCTATATTTGTGAGTTGAAATTGATTATCAAAAGCTGGAATGGACAGATATTATTAAATTTATTAATCTGATAACTTGTCTCATATGCCTTTTGTTGGGAAGCTCGATTATTTTTTTGGGTATTCTCATAGTATACATTTCCGAATGTGGATATAGCTTAAAGCAAAAAGGCTTGCCCTTTGACATCCATTGATAGTTGGTTTTCCTTTGATAACATATGCTCGTGGTAGCAGCATATATTGCATATGAATATATGCATGTAGGTATATGCAGTTTTTCACAAAAATATTGCTGATCGAGTAATTGGGCAATTGTTAATGGTGACCACAGGTGGATGATCTGGCAGAGGCATCAAAGTCTATTACAACATTGAAAGCGATGATGGATCAAGATGTTCAAGCAGACTGTGTGAGGAGGGCAGGTAGTCATACAAGGAACTTGTTAAGAGTTAAACGTGGGCTGGATATGGTTAAAGTTTTATTCGAGCAGATTATAGCCTCAGAGTATGCTTATTATCTTTTTTCCTTTATGCTTATATTCACAAATTCTTGAAAATCAGTTTCTTGGCTGATAACACCTGAAAATATCCTTTATGAAAAGCTTTTCTTGGCTGAGATGCTTGGAACCAAAGGCATGGTATTTACAGTGTTCTACGTTCTTATTTTTCTGATGTTGTTGCAAACTTTGACTAAGTCCTTTTTGATCCAAAATCCAATTGATTATTCTATGTTTGAGTAATTTTCAATTTCTGTGCCATTCTTCTGGCAGGCCTTTGGTATATAAACTGCCTGCTTAGTTAATACCATGGGCCTATTTCTTCTGGGTTACAGACAGGTCAGATGTCAACATCTGTGAACATCAGATTTGCAGATGTTCAGAGATTCACCTGAACAACATTTCTCTTGTACTTAGAAAGGGGAACAGAACATAATGAGGTAGAATACCAATCAAAATAAAATATACTCCTATTATGACAACAGCAATTTCCAGCAACAGGGACATACATACATGAAATTCCATAAACTTGTGGATTGACTGTACAGATACCTACACCAGTTTTAGAAACCCAAGACCGTCTTTGAACTTTCCCTCTCTTCTCTGCCTCTAGACCACTACTGTAAAGGCATTGCTATAAGGTGTAGCCAGTTCTTCAGGAAGAAAGAAAGAAACCTCCCTTTAGCTTGGTGTTGAGGAATATTATGCAGTCGAGGTTGAGAAAGAGATTTGAGGAAGCATACAAGTTCTAGGTTTTACAACTTGGTTTTTCACCAGGTCTTTCTCTTCATTGCTGCTGAAGAAGAATAAGAGAAAGAAGACAGGAAGTTATGAGCTTCCGTCAAAATGATTGGAAAACAGATGTTATCCAAGCTCAGATGATTTGATGGTTAAGATGAAGAAGTCTGACAAGAAGAATCAAAATTAAGCATGAAATTTGCAATGGGGAAATAATTTATCAACTTATTTATTTATTATTGCTAACTTTCTTGATAGTATGTCTGGTCATTACACAATAATGGGCCCCCAATTTGCTTGGTTAAACTTGTTACGCGCTTGACTAACATCTGTATTTCATCTGCAAGAACATTACCAGTTGTGCTCATCTTTGAACCTTTTGGATGGACAGAGTATCATAACACTTGTTAACGGAACTTTGCATGCTCGACTAACTTCTGTATTTCAACCTGCAAGAACATTACCTAGTTGTGCTCGTCTTTAAACCTTTCAGATGGCCAGAGTTTCATAAAACCTTTTAATGGAACTCATTAATGCCTACTTTTCCCGCCAGAGAAGCAATACTATCTCTTTTCCTTCTCTAAAGAGGGGATTGGGAGGAGTAGGCGTGAACTTCATGTTAGCAGTTTGAAACATGACTGTCCCCAAAAAAGCATATTTGCATATTTTAAAATCTATGAAGGACAGTGAAAGAGTACTTGATGCGTGTGTCAGCTTTACTTTGAGTGAGAAATGTCAGGTTTTTGCGTAACCTGATGGATGTTCACATGAATCTACCCATATGGTCGGGAATCGTTAACATAGGTTGATGTTCATAAGTAATTTTAGGTACTAAATTTCAAAATTTAGTTCACTTGTTGACTTTAAGGTGCATGGAAGTCAGTGACAAGTCACAACATGTTATGGAGTTTTATTCTAATCTGCAAATCAGTTGCTGTTTAACACGGTGGATATTCACATGAACCTGCCCTTCTGGTGGCCGATTTGGCAAGGATAGATAAATCTCAAATTCTTGGTTTGTTTGTTCATACTTCTTAGGTGCAGAGAAGTAGCTAAATATTGTGAAGTGTTATTGCAAAACTTTGAGATTTGCAGTATTTGAATTTTATCAGTTGATGTTCACAATTGGTAACTGTCTTTTGGCAGGGGGAATTCCTTGAAGGATCCAGCATCAAAAGCATATCAACAAGTGTTTGCTCCATATCATGGATGGGCCATCAGGAAAGCTGTGTCTGCAGGAATGTATGCCCTTCCCACCCGGCAACAGCTGATGAACAAGCTTAATGAAGATGGTGAGTGGCGATTCAACTTAGTTTCTGTACCTCTGACCCAACCAACAACTCACGTACCCTGAAACAGAATTCACGTCTAGTGCACTTTCTGGCATAGTAACTTTTGTTCAGAAGTGAACTTGGTTTGCGTTTTTTGCCAGAGCCACAGCTAATGAAAGGGGTTCAATTGAATCCCCTTTGTCGGAGAACCGTACAGCATAAATAGGGTAAAAGATGATTTTTTTCATATATACATATATACTTTTGAATCCCCTTGTAGTGGCAAAGATAGTTCAAAATTTTCTTTAGGTCTCAAGTTCTAATTTTTTGAATGCCCTAGTTAAAATTCCTGCATCTACCATTATTTAGCTTTGTCCAATTCGTTCAGTAATTTGCTTAGATTCTTAATGGCACAACCTGTTTGGGCTAAAAATGAATTATGAATTGAAATACCAGAACATCGTAATCCTGATTGTTGGATAGCCACTCCCTCCTATACTACAACACCAAAGTTCAAATATCAGGATTTTTGTTTGTGTCTGCCTCTCCTATCACCCTTGCGAAGGACTTCCATGACAGAAGTCTGAAATTTCATATCCTGCTTGTTTTATTTCTTATTTGGTTTTAGCTTCCTAATTGTTGACTAAGGGGGTCAAAACTGAGTTTGCACCTTTTTTGGTTCAGGGAACAAATTGTTCCTATTATACTGATTGTACTTTCCCCATTTATGGGATTAAACTGGGTTTTTTGTTATTGTTGTTGTTGTTGTATACTGATTGTACTTGTATGCTGACAAGCTCTTCTCGACAGTTCATTTCATTCGATCTCGACCTACATTATTGTTACCTTTTACTGTTCAGAATGGGTCCGTAGACACACCTCATATCAGTGCTCATGGCCACCTTTATCTTTCTGTCTCGCATCCTATCTAATGCCTTATAGTCCATGTATACTGGTAAATAGGTCACCGACCTGTTCCGGTGGTTATTTCTTTTCATTTTTGTCTGATGAGTTTGCTGTTTTTCTCTGTTATTTTCAGAAGCCTCTGCAAGAACTCAGATGCAAAATTATGTCGCCTCATCTGGCACTGTCATTTTGTACATTGACAAACTCTTCATCTCAAGAGATTTGGGTATCGACTGGTGACCCTGAACTGGATGACAAAGCACCATTTGTTTATCGTGATTCGCCTCAAATCACGATTTACGTTAATTTATAATCATGCAAAACATTTGTCCAAATATTTGATTGTAACTTGTAACTAACTTCATTTTTTCGGGGCTAGTGCACACATAGCTATTCTCAGGGATGCTATTTAGAGATTAACTAGTATTTATTTTGTCCTGAAATTTTAAACTAAAAATCTTAACGACAATTCAGTCCTGAAAAAATAAAATACAAGATGCATTGACTAATTTCTGAATAGCAGCCTCTTAGAGTGGCTACCTCGTGTCATTTCTACCATCATCTTTAATAGCATGGAAAATGAAAAAAATGCCCTAGAGCACAGATCATCTACCAGCACTTGGGGCGGGGTTTTAGCTCATCATTTTGGAAAGAAAACGAAAATATATCAGTTTGATTTCACCGTCTTCCAGTGTCTTTGGCTCTGCCCACGTAGAGAAAAACTTTTATTTACCAATGGTCTTAGCCTGGTAACCGAGGAGGTCTCAGGTTTATCTCCATTTGAGCATGGAACTATGTTCAGCTTATATGCTGCTGCTGGTGACCGCTTAACTCGGGGTAGCAAAATATTAGCATGTTTCGCATGACATAATTCAGTTGTGATCGAAAATGTCTCCAATGTTTGGCTGGGGCATGAATAAATAATAATTGTAGCAAATCAGAGTGTGTTTTGATGAAAATTTTGAATTCTAAATATTATAATAATGTTTAACTGTTAGTTGAAGCAACTAATATTAATGAATGTCACATAGTTATAAGAATAGTACTTCCGCAGCATAAGTGAGGAAAGCCATTTTCCATCAGATGTTGAAAATATTACTATTTACATATTGGAATTAATTTTATTAATAAAAAATTACGTGCTTGAATAGATGTGGTATAATTGGAGTTCTTGAAAAAAGCTAAAAATCACTATTGTCATTTACCACCACTTTCTTTTAATTGTAAAGTCATAGTTATTTCGATCACCTTTATCTTTTTTTTTTTCCTAAAATCAAAAGTATAAAATATCAAAAAATATTACAATTAACCAAACTGAGTCTGCACGTTGATCTGCATTGGCTTGGGAACAGAATTATCAGAAAAGCAATTAGAGAACAATTTGTAACGCTACTCATTGTTCATTAAGCTATTAGCAATAGATTACTGGATTCCACAATAAGCCTTCACAGACCAGTAGCGAGGAGTTTTTTTGTGTGTATATACTCCATTGACAAGCAAGGTAAGAATAAGCACCGTAAATTTCACTTTCGAATTATTTCGCACAAAAAACAACACAACACCAGAAACTCCGCTCTTGGGATTAAAAAATTGAAAACCCCTGGTGTCTCCAGAAACGCCCAAATTTCAAGCAGAATCAGCAAATCAAAATTGACATTGACACATGAAAAAAAGCTAGTATAATAACAATTAACCATGGATGATGGAGAAGGAGGATTAAGCTTTGACTTCGAAGGCGCGCTAGACACATTGCCTACACACCCAACTGCATCAGTACCAGTAATACAATCCTCAGACCATTACAACACCATCACCACTGCGGGACCCGACCCGAGTGCTTCTACTGCCTCAGTCCCTACAGTCGGACTAGGGCAAGGGCAATTAGGCGATGGTTCATTTGTTGGGAATCGTAGAAGCTTCAGGCAGACTGTTTGCCGGCATTGGCTGCGGTCGCTGTGTATGAAAGGTGATGCCTGTGGTTTCCTCCACCAATATGATAAGTCTCGAATGCCTATTTGCAGGTTTTTTCGACTCTACGGAGAGTGTCGTGAGCCGGATTGTGTTTATAAGCACACCAATGAGGATATTAAAGAGTGTAACATGTGAGCTTCTCCCACTGATCTGTCCTTTTCTTTTTCTTCTTTGCCATGTATTTATTACTGCAATGTTTTAACTCATGCTATTTTCTGCGGGGTGGGGGGAGAGAGAGGGAGGTAAGCTATATATTTGCATACTTACATCACTAGCATGCTAGTAGGGGAATTGTTTTTGGATTGGAATCAAACTCATACTTAGATACTTACGATGAGATTTGAATTTGAGAATTGTCTGTTAAGTTTTGTCCTAAGACATTCGTGTCAATCTGGGTCAATAGTCGAATTTCACAGCTTATCTGCCTGTATTGTAAATGATGTTATATAACCTGGCTAGAATGATGGCTCTAAGGTCACTGCAACACTGCATTCACAGTTTGGGGTGCATTGTTGGAAATCTTGATCAGTACCGTGTTGCATGTTTTGGACGTTTCCTTGCTGTTTTATCTTTTTGCTCTTTATTGTTTTTTTCTTTGTGATCCTCATCTGATAATAGTTCTGCTGATTTGTTTTCATTCAGCATTGCTCAATCTATGACTGAATGATCATTAATTAGGGTGTAGGTAGTTTGATCTTTATAATAATGATCGTTGAGTTGCTTTCTCTAAAGAAAAGTAACTGAAAAGATGAAAAAATGACCGTACTTGTTCTTTTTTCAGTTTTAGCACATTATCACCTGCCTTTTAATGTAATTTCTATAATGACAGGTATAAATTGGGATTTTGCCCGAATGGTCCTGATTGCCGGTATAGACATGCAAAGCTGCCTGGACCTCCACCTCCAGTGGAAGAAGTTCTTCAGAAAATTCAGAATTTGACATCCTACAACTATGGTTACTCAAACCGGTTTTTACAGAACCGCAATGCTAATTATTCAACTCAGGCAGACAAATCTCCTACTCAGCAAGTACAGAATGTAATGAATCAAGCAGTGAAATCTACAGCTGTAGAGCCACCCATTGGACCGCAGCACCAGGCACATCAACAGCAAGTTCAACAGCCTCAACATCACAGTGCCCCAACTCAAACACAAACTCTTCCTAATGGCCAGCAAAATCAGGCGGATAGAACTGCAATACCCCTGCCTCAAGGAACATCTAGGTGTGTTCGAAGTTTCAAGGTCTTTACTTAGGTCGTGTAGTCAGTTCATGTACTTAAATAAGTGACAATAATTTGGAGTCTTCCATGTCAGCTTTAATTAGTTTATTCAGAGCCTTGTTAGAATCATATATGGTTCCACGTATTTTCTTTATCAATTCACTTTGTCCTATTCTTCATTCCGCTGCATGCTCAGTTTGCATGCCTGAGGAACTGATACAAACTATTGTGAACTCATTCTATGAGATTTCTGCTATAAATAATATATATTGTTGGCTGGTAATTACATGCCTGAAGCACCCTACTATGTTGGGAAGTTTTAGAAACCACCCAGAAGAATGATCCAATGTCCATATCTCTGTTTTTTACTGTATACTTATCTGATGTCCTTGCATGGGATTAGGTACTTTATAGTTAAAAGCTGCAACCCTGAGAATCTTGAATTGTCAGTACAACAAGGAGTTTGGGCAACTCAACGAAGCAATGAAGCTAAACTAAATGAAGCTTTCGATTCTGTGGAAAATGTCATTCTAGTTTTTTCGATCAACCGGACTAGACATTTTCAGGTAGTCTATTTTTCACCTATCCCATGAAGAGTTTTTAGGTTTTACTTGTTATTTAACAATGCATTGTTTGATTGTAACTTGTGATGGAAGGAATGTGTCTTAGAATTTAGTACTAATTCATAGAATTTAACATGTGTACTGTTTGTTAGGGTCTTGCAAAAATGACATCTAGAATTGGTGGTGCTTCTAAAGGAGGAAACTGGAAGCATGAACATGGAACTGCACATTTTGGACGGAATTTTTCAGTAAAATGGTTAAAGGTACTTTTAATTTCCTTACCTGCCCCACCTATATTAGTATTTCTTTCTCTTTTCCTATTCTTGCTTTTCCAATCAGGTCCTTGCATGGTTGTCAGCGAAATATTTCGTGTAATTTATTAGATTCTGTTCCAGGTAGAGCTGCGGTGACAAGAAAAGATATCTGGTCCCTCTTTCTGATTTATGCAAATGCTAATTGGAAGCTATTTAATGAATGAATGTTGTGTATTTCATGAGGATTAGTGACTCCACTTATATCCCTCAAGGTTTCTGGTTTATCACATAAGCTGTTCACATGACAATTGACCTCAACAAAGGTTGTTTGACCACGATTTGGGCTCAATCTCCCTCTTTTTTAAATTCATAGGACTTGCAGACTGCAGAGAGTTGATTATTGTGGTTTAAAATTGTTGTCAGACTAGACAAGTGACTGTTGAACTAGTTAGCTGAGCTAAAAATCAGTGCAACCAATTATTCAACTCGTGATTTTCTGTTTGATGATTTGCTGGTTTGGCTGATTAAAGATAAAATGTCATTCAGAACCTCTCCCCTATTTAAGTTAAGTTTGAAATATTTCATGTATTTAAATTATGCATCACCAGTTATTCAATCAACTGGCTCCTTCAGCTTTGCAAGCCATCAGCTAGATGAATTTCGATTTTACTTTCTGTCAGTACTGCAGGATGATCTGATAAGTACAGGGGTATCTTGATCAATGATTTGTTTAACTCACTGTGTAGTTGGAGGTCATGCCTCTTACCTTGTTGCAATATAAACTGATAAACTCTATGCATATGATATAAGTACCATATGAGAGAAATCCTTTTTCTTTTTGTTGCACCTTCTGTTTCACTTGAGGACTTTTAATCATTTTCCCAACTCTAACACTTACCTGTTATCAATCAGTGGCAGAGGCTTTTAAGTTCTCTTCTTTTTCTTCCTCCTTTTCTAAGCGGAATTGCTTGCATACATGAGGCTTAAAGTTCACAAATTAATTCTCTTCTTTTTCTTACCCTTTTTTTACATTACAGAATTGCTTGCATACATGAACTAACTCTGAGGCTTAAAGTGCAGCTCTGTGAACTGTCCTTCCAGAAAACTCGCCATTTGAGGAATCCATATAATGAAAACTTACCTGTGAAGGTATATTTAAGCCTTTACTCATTGATTATTTGACATATTTCAACAATTTTAGTTTCCTCTGTGGCTGCTCTGAGCATGCTGATGTCCATAGATTGATTTCTAATGGACATTGACAGATCAGGGCAGGAATTTGAATGTAGTTATGTGTTATGCTTACTGCTTTAATTTGCAAAATTCTTCATTTATAGATGCCGTTCTAGACTTCACTTTAAAGACTTGATGGACCTGACAGAACCATTTACTAGTCGAGTTTTCCCCCCAGTCAGATTTCGCACATGTTGCTCTTGTCAAGTGACATCCTTAATTTTTTGTTCCAGCAAGACTATCCAGCTCCACCAGAACTTCTTTGACTACCAAACGGTCTTTTTGTTAACGACAAAGACCTTAGTACTTTGAGGTTTGGGTTTCCAGGGTTACAATTTTTTTTTTGCTCTTTTCACCAAAGTTGATGCTCCACAATTTGAAGCCTTGTACTGTTGATCAGGGAAAAGGCGAATAGTGGAGAAATAGCCAGCCTTACCATTGTGCTTTGAGTAGAATTATTTGAAGATCCAATTTGTGTGTAGTCAATTGAATTTTGTGGGGTAGCATGAAGTTGAAAGAAATCATAAAATAACATGGTTATATAGATAATCGAAAATTAGCATCCAAAGGTGTGGGCCTAGTGGTCAATTAAGTTGGTTGAAAACTATGAGGTGTCAGGTTCAAATCCCAGTGGAGACAAAAAGCACTGGGTGATTTCTTCCCATCTATCCAAGTCTTGGTGGATAGAGTTACCGGGTACATGTTGTTGGTGGGAGGTAGCAGGTATCTGGTGGAATTAGTCGAGGTGCGTGCAAGCTGGCATGGACTCTGCGGTTATAAAAAATTAAACATAGATAATCAAAAATTAATATCTTTGGATAAAATCTTCAAATTGCCATAGAAGCATATTCTGCATGATCATGGAGGCAATATGCTGTTCAAATACATTCTAGTGCCTATCTATGGAGTCTCCTTTTCCCTTTCACGTCTTTAAAGCAAAAGTTCTGTTGAAAATTAAGGCACTTGCTTCGTTTTGCTCCATGAAATTCTTGGCACTAATGTTCCATTACAATTGAGAAGACCTCACAAATCCATAATTCCAGTTGGTGCATAATGTGCAAGAACAGAAATCAGACCCTTTCTCACTTATGCCTGCTTTGTTCTTTTACAAGAGGACTCTTGCTGAAATGATTAGGATTGTGATGATCTTTTGTGCTTTTATAATATCTCAGCTAGTTATTAACGGTTGAAGGGGCTTTGGTTGCAAAAAAGATGGTAAATTCTCTGAAGAGGATTTTTATATGCTGTTCAATCTGCATTTGAATGAAGAGGACGCCAGAATGTTTGGAGGTCATTTTCTCGTAATATATGTTGATTTTTGTGTTGAGAGATCCATCTCATATCTATTGTGGTAAAGGAATAGGCCTTCATGACAACCGTAGTGAACATTTTGGTGGTTTCACAAGGGCATATCGATTGAAGTAGATTCTTCTACATTACCTTGACCAGTCCTTAACAAGATTGGACGGGGGCTTTCTTATCTATGCAGTTCTTTCTTAGGTTGAGGACATCTAGTCGTCTTTTATACTCTCCCTCATCAATGGTACTTTTCTTTTCTTATTGAAAAAGAAGAAAGGAAAAATATGTCTTAAGTAAGATACTTTACCTTTTAGCCGCAACCTATTTTAATGCCATGGGTATAGCAACACAAACTTTCAAATTATATTGTAGAAAATAATGACAAATTACTCGTCATGTTATGAAAAGCAAGTTTTTATTCCCTTCTGAAGAACAGAAATCAATCAAATAGCCTCTTCGAATATTAGTTGCATTTCTGTTTGGTTGACTGTGCTAGTATTGCGTCGGATAATTCTCTGCTTATATGTGAACATTCTTTTACTGTTGGAATGAAATCATTGATGATTGTTGCTTATGATTCCAGAGACATGGACTTTTACTTGTTAAATTCAAAATCTCCTATGTTTTGTTTGTTAATGCTAAAATTTGTTGCATACTATCATAACTTTCAGCCACCTTTTACTGCCGTTGTTGCAGATAAGCAGAGATTGTCAAGAATTAGAGATCTCTGTTGGAGAGCAGTTAGCTTCTTTACTCTATCTAGAACCAGACAGTGAACTTATGGTATTTCTTTTTCTTCTTTCAAACATTAATTTAGCTTTCATTCACTTGATGGTAATTTATCCATTTTCTGGAGCTTTCAGGGGTTGTTTCCATGTTTTGTCTAGGTATGGTACATCCAAGTTCAAATGACTAGTTCAGTTATGATTTTGAAAATACTAGTTGGGATTGAGTAACTTACGTCAATCTTGTATCCTATATTCAGTCTTCAAGATTTTATAAGGTCCAATGTATCTTAGACTCAATTTCCCTTTCTTTACAAATCACATAACGTTTTCATGTTATATACATACATTGGCTTCAATCATAGGCTTTTCTGGCTTGTAATGTCTGGTGCAATTGTTGAAAAAAAAGATCCTTACACAGAGAGGTACTTGTTTACTTTTTTTCCTTTTTATGATAGGTTTCTGTACTTGTAACCCGCATATAGTCTAGTACTTATTTAGCTTGATTTGATAGTGACTAGGTTCTGCCACTTTGCTGCTTATGTACAATCAAATATGTTGTGATGAAATTCCAAAATTTGGCTGCTTATGGTCCATCTGCCTTTAATATGCTCTTGGTTAGTATATGGAGCATCTATTAGTCGGAGTGCTGATAGAGGAATGCGCATGGTGGATACACACACATGTGTGTGTGTATATGTTATATGTGTATATGTACATTCACAGCACATGGTAGCTATTGAAACTTCAAAAATGACTACCTAATGTAGTTGGACTTTCTGTACAGAATTCTGATGAGCAATAAATTATTGCATTTCAGGCAATCTCACTTGCAGCAGAATCCAAGCGAGAGGAGGAAAGAGCAAAGGGAGTAAACCCTGACAATGGGAATGAGAACCCAGATATTGTACCTTTTGAAGACAATGAAGAAGAGGAAGAGGAAGAAAGTGAGGAGGAGGATGAGAGCTTTGGTCAAGCTTTTGGACCAGCTGCTTTTGACAGAGGAAGTGGTAGGGGAATTGTATGGCCTCCTATAGTTCCTTTTGGACGTGGAGCCAGGCCTTATCCTGGGATGCGGGGCTTCCCTCCACGCATGATGAGTGATGGGTTTTCTTATGGATCAATGACACCTGATGGTTTTCCTATGTCGGATCTTTTTGGAATGGGCGGCCGACCTTTTGGACCATTTGGCCCTCGATTCCCAGGTGATATGATGTTTCACAACCGTCCTCCAGCTGCCGGTGGATTTGGGATGATGATGGGTCCAGGAACGGCCCCTTTCATGGGTGGAATGGGTCCTGGAGCAACTGGCCCACCCAGAGGTGGTCGGCCAATGGGAATGCATCCATCATTTATTCCACCCCCATCACAACCTTCTCAAAATCCTAGGGTCAAAAGGGATCCGAAAGATCCACTTAATGAAAGGATTGATAGATTCAGTTCAGGTTCAGATCAACGTAGGGGTCAAGAGATGGCAGGCTCAGTTGGTGGACCAGATGAAGGAGTAAGTTATCCACAAACTGGAAACAGCTTTAGAAATGATGAAAGCGAAAGCGAGGATGAAGCACCTAGAAGGTCCAGACATGGGGATGGAAAGAAATAGAAGCTTAGCATGGATGGAGATGCTACAACTGGCACAGAAAAGTAAATTCTTTTAGAAACTCTGAAGAAGCCATCTTGCCTCTGCAATTGTCTGTCAGATCCCAAAACGTGGAAACACATTATAACTAGTTTTGGAAAGTGAAAACCTAGCAATTAGTGTCTTTTGTATACTACACTACATATGATATTCCATTCCGGAGCTCACTAGTTCTTTGCTTGCTTGTTCAAAGAGCACGCTTGCCTGCAGTATATTTACCCAACTGATGAAAAAGCCAGCTTTAAGTATACGTCAGTAGTGTACTAGTTATTCCATCATTATTTTGCAAACATATTTGCTTCTCTAATTGTAAAACTGATTTACAGTCACAGGTTAGACTAGATACAGCAGAGCTGGGCTTTATTTTTTTGGCAAGGTCCTGCCTGTCTGTTAATGAAGCATGAAATGTTGATGAGAGGTCCTGCAACATGATTAGAAGTTGATACATTAATCACTTTCTAACTATGATCTATTTTGGTTTCTGATCAATGCAAAATCAGAGTAGCAAGTTTGTTGTTTTAACTACTTCAGTCCCTTTGGAAGTTGTATTCCCTAACGTCAAGATTGAGGCCCCAAGATCATGTCTCTAGTTTCTTCCTGGTAGTATTTAGTGGGCGTTTGGACATAAGAATTGTAAAATTTCGAAAAAAGTGATTTTTTTTTAAAAAGTGAAAATGGTATTAGAGTTATGTTTGGACATGAATATAATTTGGGTTGTTTTTGGATTTTTGTGACTGATCTGAGTGAAAATTTTAAAAACAGCGTTTTGAAGTTTTTCAAATTTTTGAAAAATTCCAAAATTCATCTTAAGTGAAATTTGAAAATTTTGGCCAAACACTGATTTTGATAAAAATGAAATTTTTTCAAAAAAAGTGAAAAATTTCATGGCCAAACGGGCTCTTAGATTGTATATATATAATGAAGTATCTTAGCCTTCCCTTATAACTTGCCGTAACACTGCAATCTAATGTTGCTGTTTGTGCTTCCTTACTAAACCATTCGCAAGAGAATTCTGTCTAGAACAGTTACCTTACCAGCCATTAGATAAAATTGCAGAAACAGGAAATTTGAGGCTTTGACAGTGTAATTACTGTTCTTAAGAAAATTATGCCCCCACTTTGCTATTGCTGGACTGGATATATGACAGAATTACTTTAAGATTTATCAAGCCAAATGAAATTCAAGTTCTGTAAAAACGTAAAGGTAAAGTTGATCGACTTTAGTTAATAAAATAGTCTAATGACTTTTGTGTTAGTTAAGTAAATTGAATAGTAACTTTTTTGTTATAAAAGATAATTTGGTAACTTTAGAATAATAAAATAAAAATTGAGTGGCGTGTGAAATTACAGTTCGTTTGGATGGTTGTTACTTATTGTATTGCATCGTAATACATCATTACGTTACGACGAAAAATGTCACTTTATGAAACGATCGATTTGGTGTAGTCGCTTCGTTACCTTATTTTTTCAACTTATCTTGGTCTTCCATATTATTAAATAATCATATTTTATCTTTTACCCTATATAATAGTTTTAACTTGTACTTTACTTTAAAAAAATAATAATATTGCAAGTAGGGGTGTTCATGGTTCGGTTTGGGTCGATTTTTCCCTAAAAAGAAACCAAATCAAGTAAGTCGATTTTTCAAATATTGGAACCAAACCAAACCAAACCAATTAAGTCGCTTTTTTATCAATTCGGTTTTTGTCGGTTTTTTATTTTTTTTTGTTATTTATCGGGTTTTTTCTTAAATAAGAGACACACTACCAAACGCATATTCTGGCGACTACATTTTCAACGTAACACTATCAAATCAATTGCTCTTTGAGAAACCTATCATTTACCAAGATATGTTGATGATAATTGAATCAAATAGTGATGAATAATTTAAGTACTCAATTAAAAATTGATACGCGTTTTGGGCCTTGGAAGAGTATTAGTTAGTGGGCTCTCTTTTATGTATAGTTACAGTTAGCCCAGAGATATAGTTATTATATTTACATATTAAGCACGTTATTTCTTTTTATTTCTAGTCAGTATGAGAAGTTTTTTAATGCCAGCTCAGCCACCTTCACGTGGATTGAGCTGTGAGAATGATTTCCCTGTTATATACTCTGTAGCACAACTCTAGGAGTATCTATTGGAGAGTTAATATAATTTCTGCTTTCGTTAACTTCTTTTCTTCTCTGCACTTTCATTTTGTCTATCAGTGGTATTAGAGCACTTTCTTGCTCAGTGGGTATTCTGCCATGGGAGGCGAGATGTCGGAGGTTCTGAATCAGCTTGACCGCATAGCTTTGCGACAAGACCAGCTTGAATCAGTACATGAGAGTTCATTCCGTGAGTTGAAGGAAACTATTGGTAACAATCAGAGCATGGGTAAAGACAAGCAACGAGCATCGCCGACGGAAGGGTCGAAGGAGCTCTATTCTCCGACCACCGGACCTGGGGGGTTTGTGAGGTACTCACAACACTTCTTCCCTACAACAATCCTCCAATATTAGTAATTCAATTCAACCTCCAGAACCTCTAGTTCAACCAACCTCAAAGCCAAATCTAGATCCCATTACTCTGCCACCTTTAACCTCCCAATTTCCCATTTCCCAGACTTCATCTAATGCCACCTTAATTCACTCCCCCAATTGCCCAATCGTTCAATTCATAGACCAATTCCTATCCAGATCCCTAGTTCTCAGCCAATCTACAATCCAATCTCAGCTCCCATACATAGTCCTTATTTTACCCTTAAGCTACCACCATATACCTCACCCTTGTTGAACCCCTATTCTTCATACCCACAAAATCCGACCTATCAGTATAACCCAGTTCAATATAGCCTATATTCATTGTATCAACCTAACCCATCTCATCATTATTACCATCCAACTCCATATAACACTCTTCCACCTCTACCAAATAACCAGACCCTTACCAGACTGTCACGCATAGAGTTTCCGAGGGTTGATGGGAAGGGATTCCAAGGATGGTGGTATAAGGTGGAGCAATTTCTTTTAAAAGTCATTGTGGCGTCTATACATTTTGATTATCTTGCGCTTCAGTGGCATCAAGCATATATGAGGAGTAGATCACATCTTCCATTTCCTACTTAGGATGAGTATCTCTTTGCTTTGGCTGATCGATTTGGGGCAGAGTATGATGATCCAATGACAGAACTGGTGAAACTGAAGCAAATAGGGGGTGTCAAGGAATTTCAAGAGGTGTTTGATAGAGCTATGACTAGGTTGAACTTGGATCCTAATCATGATATAAGTATATTTTTGAATGGGTTAAAGCCAGAATTAGGGGATGCAGTCAGAATTCATAACCCCTTCTCTTTACCCCAGGCTTACCAGTTGGCGAGGTTGCGGGAATCCATATTTCTCAAGCAATCAAGAGCTATGAAGCATTCAGTTGTTTACACCAGTTCTACTGCTAGAGCCAATCCCACTTATGTTCAAGCTAAAACCATCACTAACCCATAAATACACCTACCTAAGCCAGTAGATACCAAGGTAAGGAGGAGAAGATTGTCCCATGCAGAGCTGAGTGAGAAAAGAGCTAAGGGTTTATGTTATGTTTGTGATGAGAAATTCGAATCAGGACATATGTGTAAAGCCAAGGCGCACTTGTTCTTGTTGGAACTAGAAGATGAGAGTACAGAAGGGATTATTATAGAGGATGACTTGGAATCAGATGAATCAGCTGAGGCATATGAAATATCCCTTCAAGCACTTAATGGCTCTAAGAAGTACAAAACCTTGAGGGTTACTGGTTATTGCCATAAAAGACAACTTAACATCCTAATTGATAGTGGGTCTACACATAATTTCCTTGATTATGACTTGGTGGAGAGTATAGGGTCTGCAAGGGACTTGAATGGCTATTGCAAGGCAATGTGTTTAAAGCAGACTTCCTCTTATTACCATTAGGAAGTTGTGACATGGTATTGGGCATCCAGTGGCTTAATGACTTGGGAGATATTATGTTTAACTTCAAAAAATTAACTATGAAGTTTGAGTATCAAGGGAGATTGGTGTCATTACAAGGAATAGCACCACAGTTGAAGATGGTTGACTCAGAGTCCTTACAAAACATCAAAGAGGGAGATGTTCAGTTGTTTATGATTAAAGCAGTTCCAATGGAGAATGATAGTTCAAAGGTGAAAGGGGAAACTTCTCATACCCAAGAAACTGCAGAGATCCAAGCAGTTTTGTTGGAGCATGCAGAACTCGTTGGAGAGCCCCAGGAACTTCCTCCTTCCAGGGCATTGTTTGACCATAGGATACCATTGCAGGAGTGATCTAATGCTGTGAATAGTAGACCTTACAGGTACTCTCCCATGCATAAAGATGTTATAGAGAAAATGGTAGCTAAACTACTTGATCAAGGGTTAATTCAACAGAGTTGTAGCCCTTTTGCTTCCCAATGGTTTTGGTAGGGAAAAATGATGGTAGTTGGAGGATGTGTGTGGATTATAGGGCATTAAACCAAATCACAATTAAGGATAAGTTTCCAATACCTATTATTGAGGAGCTGCTATGTGAATTAGGTGGTTCTCAAATTTATTCTAAGATTGATTTAAGGTCAGGATACCATCAAATTAGGATGGCCCCTGATGATATTCACAAAACAACTTTTAGAGCACATTCTGGTAATTTTGAGTATCTAGTCATGCCCTTTGGGCTGACTAATGCCCCTTCTAGCTTTCAGAGTTTGATGAACCACATTTTCAGGGAGCAACTGAGAAAGTTCATTTTGGTTTTCTTTGACGATATATTAGTTTACAGTAGAAGTGTGGAGGAACATGTGCAGCACCTCAGGGTAACTTTTACAATACTTAGGCAAACATCAATTATATGCTAGGAATTCTAAGTGTGTATTTGCTGCGACAAGTGTGAAATATCTGGGTCACTATATCTCGGCTGAAGGGTTTTTTAAAGATCCCAAGAAGGTGAAGGATGTGACAGAGAGGCCACTACCTAGCAATATCAAATAATTATGGGGATTCCTGGGATTGGCTGGGTACTATAGACGATTTATGAGGGGTTATGGGGTGATAAGCAAAGCATTGACTGGCCTCTTAAATAAAGATAGTTTCAAATGGACTGAAAAGTCTACTCAAGCATTTGAAAGATTGAAGAAAGCTCTTACCACATCATCTGTGCTGGCTATGTCTGATTTTTCCATCACTTTTGTGGTGGAAACTGATGCTTGTGATGTGGGGATTGGTGCTGTCTTGATGTAAAATGGGAGGCCAATTGCCTACTTAAGCAAATGGTTATTAGTTAGGCATCAGTCATTATCAGTATACGATAAAGAGCTACTGGCTTTGGTACTAGCAATAACCAAGTGGAGTCAATATCTGATATGCAGACACTTCCTTGTTAGAACAGACCAAAAGGCTTTGAATTTTTTGTTGGAACAAAAATTACACACGGGGTCTTAGTTGAAATGGGTGACAAAGTTGATGCAGTTTGACTTTGAGATTGAATACAAAAAAGGGAAGGAAAACAAGGCTGCTGATGCCTTATCTAGACTACCTGTTGCTGAATTATATGCTATGACCCTTTCCACAGTAAGGACTGAATTATTGCATGATATTACGAAGAGTTGGGAAAATGATCCTGACACTCAGGCACTAATCAAACAGTTGCAGCAGCCTGGATCAGGGGTTAAAGGGTACACTTACATACAAAAACAGCTCAGAAGACATATTAAACTGGTAGTTGGACCAAATGTGGCTATGAGAAAAGAAATACTCCAATTGTGGTATGATTCAGCTCATGGAGGACACTCGGGGATAGATAGTAAAAGGATGTCTGCCCTCTTCTACTGGAAGGGTATGAGAGAAGATGCAGCGGCTCATATGAAGGCATGTGATGTATGTCAAAGGAACAAGTATGAGACCATTGCTTACCCAGGTCTGCTTCAGCCATTGCAGGTTCCTTCAATTGCGTGGGAAAGTATTAGCATGGATTTCATCGAAGGGTTGCCTAAGTCTAGGGGCAAATCAGTGATATGGGTAGTGGTAGACAGACTTACAAAATATGCACACTTCATTGCCATCTCTCATCCATATACATCTAATGATATAGCTAAGTTGTTTATGGAAACTATCTTCAAATTACATGGGATGCCAGAGGAAATTATAAGTGACAGGGATCCAATTTTTACTAGCAAAGTTTGGAGAGAGGTGTTTGCAATACAAGGAGTAACCTTTAACACCTCTACAGCTTACCATCCACAATCCGATGGCCAAACAAAGGTGGTCAACAAGTGTTTGGAGAATTATTTAAGGTGTTACAACTCCGACTCGCCAACAGATTGGGTACAATACTTGATTTTTGCAGAATGGTGGTACAACACTAACTTTCATTCTTCCATTCACACCACTCCTTATGAGGCATTATATGGGCAACCTCCTCCCTTGCATCTCCCTTACATAGATGGAGACTCTGAAGTGGAAGAAGTGGATAGGAGCTTGGTCACTCGAGAATTCAAGTTCCAGTTGCTCAAGTATCATCTAACTAGAGCTCAACAGAGGATGACAAATCATGCCAATAAACATAGAACATATAGACAATTCAAGGTAGGGGATTGGGTCTATTTGAAGATTCAACCATACCGACAGGTTACCATGTCTCAACATCATTTCAACAAACTGTTTGCCAAGTATTATGGTCTGTATATGGTGTAGCAGAAGATGGGGTCAGTTGCCTACAAGTTAACTCTTCTAGCTGAGCTTATGCTGCATCCAACATTCCATGTGTCATTGCTCAAACCTTGTCATGAAATTCCAGCCCACATTTCTCATCCTCCAGTGCTTAACCTTGCCAGTCCTTATTGACCTCACCCTGTTAAAGTGTTGGAAAAGAGATTGATACAGAAGGTAAATAAGGTTGTGGCTCAATGGTTGATTCATTGGGATCAAATGTCAGAAGACCAGGCAACTTGGGAAGATGCTAACACGATCAAGATCAGGTTCCCAGACTTCCTTCCTTGAGGACAAGGAAGTTGTCAACAAGGGAGTATTGATACGCGTTTTGGGCCTTGGAAGAGTATTAGTTAGTGGGCTCTCTTTTATGTATAGTTATAGTTAGCCCAGAGATATAGTTATTATATTTACATATTAAACCCGTTATTTCTTTTTATTTCTAGTCAGTATGAGAAGTTTGTTATGCCAGCTCAACCACCTTCACGTGGACTGAGTTGTGAGAATGATTTCCCTGTTATATACTCTGTAGCACAGTTCTATGTCACGACCCAATTTCCCCTCTGTGTGACGTCGTGACGGCACCTAGTCTCTACAATTAGGTAAGCCTAATATTTTACGGAATAATGAAATAAAAATATAAATTTAACCAACTATTCAAAAATACATAATAAATCCCAAAACCCGGAACATCGTGAATCACAAACTACAGAAGGAAAAAAACTAGTGTCTCTATACATCAGAGTCTAACAAGGAAAAATACAGAAGATAATGGACATGAGAAAGAGTAAAAGGGGACTCCGAGGTCTGCGAACGCGGCAGATATACCTTGAAGTCTCCAAAGTTGTCCCGACTCACTGATAGTGCGGCTCATAAGGTGCACCTAGATCTGCACACGAAAAATATGTGCAGAGAGTAGCATGAGTACACCACAATCGGTACCCCAGTAAGCGCCAAGCCTAACCTCGGTCGAGTAGTGACGGGGTCAGGTCAGGGCCCTACTGGTAAATATATAATAAAATAATATAGAGTGTAATATCGCAATAAAATAAAGGCTAAAATTTAACAACAATGAAATCATAGAAGGTAACAGCTCAGTACACAGAAACACAACATGGGATTTTCCGAGATACCGTCTCGTAATCCCAAACGTAAATGTGCAGGGGGATCCCCCGGAATACCGTTCCGTAGTCCCAAAGTAAATGTGCAGAGGAATCTCCCGGAATACCGTTTCGTAGTCCCAACGTAAATATACAGTACAGAGGGATCTCCCGGAATACCGTTCCGTAGTCCCAAAGTAAATATGCAGTACATGGGAATCTCCCGGAATACCGTTCCGTAGTCCCAAAGTAAATATGCAGCGCGAATGATAGAAATACAACTACATCACGAAATTCTTACAATTTAGACTAAGTACCAGTTAGGGAAGAAGCAGGAAATTCACTAAGCATGCTCCACATAATTCATATAAACAATTAAGACACGTAGACATGCTGTATTAGACTAAACATGATAGCTACACATATTGGAATAACTTAATTAAGAATGAAAATAGTTTAGTACTCATTAAAATAGTATAACTCAAAATAACAGAAAAACATGTTGCTGCTCGGTAAGAAAATTGGGTTTTACCACAACTAACCCGTGTACGTACTCGTTACCTCACGTACACGATGCTCACATACAACAATAGTTCTAAATCTTAAGGGGATTTTATCCCACACAAAGTTAGGCAAACCACTTACCTCGAACCAAGCTCAATCAATCGTACATAATGCCTTTCCCATAAATATCCGGCTCCGAATGGCCCAAATCTAGCCAAAAGTAATTACATATCATAAATACAACAATAATAGACTCATCTAATTAACGAAATCAACATTTTAACGAAAATTCCGAAATTAACTCAAAAATTGCCCGTGGGGCCCACATCTCGGAATCGGGTAAAATTCAAAAAATACGAAAGCCCGTTCACTCACGAGTCTAACCATATCAAATTTACTAAAATCCGACACCAAATGGTCCTCCAAATTCACAAATCAAACTTCCAAATCCCTAGCTTTAATTCCCAATTTTCACCTTAAATACACACTAACTAGGTGGACAAAATACACGGGGAAGCAAGATTATTGATAAAAAATAAGCACAAGGGACTTACCTTAAGAAATCTCTCGAATATTCTCTCAAAAATCGCCCTAAACCGAGTTGCAAAGTCCAAAAATGACAAAAATCGCGAAGCCCTTCGGTTTTAACCACTACCCAGGTATTTCTGCACCTGCGGGTGCGCTTGTGCGGCAAAATGTGCGCATCTGCGCAAATCACTTATCCCCTCTGCCTTCGCACCTGCAATGAAAGGGCCGCACCTGCGCGCCTGCGGAAATCCCTTCCGCTTCTGCGGACCTTGCGCGCCTGCGATGACCCTAACGCATCTGCGGGCATCGCAGATGCGGAATTCACCTCGCACCTGCAACCCCTGGCACTCCTCCATTTTTTCGCTTCTGCGCTTGTCTCTCCACACGTGCGATCACGCACCTGCGGTCTCTCCACCGCAGGTGCGAAAATGACAGATGCCTGAAGACTTTAGCAGCAACTTAAATCCAACTTTTGATCCGTTAAGTCCTCGAAACTCTTCTGAGGCCCCCGGGACCTCAACCAAACATACCAACCAATTCTAAAACACCATACGAACTTAGTCGAGCCCACAAATCACATCAACTAACGCTAAAATCACGAATCACCGTCCAATTCAAACTTAAAGAACTTGAAACTTCAAATTCCTACAACCGATGCCGAAACCTATCAAACCACGTCCGAATGACCTTAAATTTTGCACACAAGTCATATTCAACATTACGGACCTACTCCAACTTCCAGAATCGGAATCCGACCCCGATATCAAAATTTTCACTATTGGTCCAAATCTCCAAAAATTCGACTTTCGCCATTTCAAGCCTAAATGAGCTACGGGCCCCCAAAACACATTCCAGAAACGCCCCTAAGCCCAAAATCACCCAACGGAGCTAACGAAATTGACGGAGTTCCATTTCGGAATCGTCTTCACACAGTTCCGACTACGGTCCAAATTCTAAGACTTAAGCTCTCATTTAGGGACTAAGTGTCCCAAAACACTCCGAAACTCAAAATCAATCATCCCGGCAAGTCACAATAGTATAAATAGATATGGAGAAAGCAGTTAATAGGGGTTCAGGCTCTAACTCTCAAAACGACCGGCCGGGTCGTTACACTCTAGGAGCATCTTTTGGAGAGTTAATACAATTTTTGCTTTCGTTAACTTCTTTTCTTCTCTGCACTTTCATTTTGTCTATCAAAAATCGATTATTTTTAACAAAAAATAAATTCTTGTACTTAGCAAAAGAAAACAACCAATCAAACTAGAATGTAAAGATAAATAATTAGATTATTATAATAGCAAAGAATTATTATTATATATATATATATATATATATATATATTTAAATATCTACTTTTTTTGGCTTTTTTTATTAAAACCAAAAGCAAACCAAACTTAAAAAGTATCGGTTTTTTTGGTCGGTTTGGTTCGATTTTTCGGGTTTTTATGAACACCTCTAATTGCAAGTTTATTTTTTATATTATTGGTGCATAATATCATGAAATGATGGTAAATAATACAATCTATCTAAATATTATATATATCAAAATAATACAGTACAATACAATATATTATGAAATGACAAGCAACAACCATGCAAACAAGCCGTTAATCTAAAAAGTGTACGTCGGTCATTCCACAAAAAAAGAAAAATACGGTGAAGAGTGTTTTGGCCTTTGGATAAGAGGCGACATTGGCGTAAGAGAGGCTTTTGAGAGTTCTCTTCTAAACGAAAACAACTCTTGAAATGCTATTTGGCTCGCACAGCTTCTTTGCGCCAACTCTCTTTTACTGTAACCCCATAGGAGCTCCTCCCACTGCCTTGTTCAATTTCTCCTCCAAAAGAATCATCTCAATCAATAACGGGTTTCGTTCTATTACTCCAGTTAGTCTCTTCATACCTGCAGGTTCTTTTCTATTTTCTTCTTCTTGTGCTTTTGCTTTTACCTGTGTTATTCTTTTCTTTCTGTTTTCTAATTTTGTGCAGTTGTTCTTTTTTCCCCGACTTTCTTAGCTAGTTTGAAGAGAGATGAAAATAAGGAGGCAGATGATTTTGCTGAACTGAAGGAGAAAGTGAAAAATGTGGGTATTATTTGCTGCAACTCTATTATCCCTGGAGAATACACTCGATTAATCTGTCCCAAGGTATACGTGTGACATTTTATTTGGTGTTTTTCTTGGTTATTGCCTTCCTTTTTTTTTTTTTCCTTTCCCTTTTTATGAGTATCAAGTGGTACGAATCCATTAACCATATTTAGCAACACAAACTAGTTGAAATCTGTACCTTCTAGCCCACACGCACAGTAGTAAAGAAAATACAAAGAGCCCCATTCATTTTCTGTTACCTGTCATTGTCTCAGTGAAAAATGAAGGAAATGATATGTAGGTGAAACTCTGGGAAGTTTTTTATTGATTGATGGCAAGTTGGGAAGGAGCATAGTGGTCAACTTTTTTGAATGAATAGACATGATTTTACTTCAGAAATTTGCTTCCTTATATTTTGTGTTTCTCAGTATTCAAGGAGAAGTCTACCCAGTATCTACTGAGATTCTAACCTTATTCTGATTGATACATGTTCGGCTTTCATCAAACCTTTAAATTAATGATTTAGATTAAAAAAATCCGATTCTATACCTTTGTATTTATTTGTTTCTTCTGAAATAGTGCAAAGGTGGTCGGTCGATGGAGAGGAGTTTATCATTTCATATATCCGGGAAAAGGTATGATAGTTCCTACGATCAGTGATACCCTTTTTACAAGCAACTAAAGTTACGTCAAACTTGATTTTGTGGTCATCAAGGAATTTCGCATTATGGAGGTGTTTCAATTTTGAATGTGGATGGGCAGGCCAGGTAATTTAATTTAATGAATTTGATCACATTAATTTCTGAGAGCTAGAAGTCAAATCACCTCATTGGATGTTAATTCTGGACACAGGTCTTCGCACACAACAGCACGACATCAGATGGGGTCGATCAACTTGGCAGAATGGGTTCTCCTCGGATACTTACGGAGGAAAGCTTGAACTTAGAACCATTAGGTGATATGGTAAGGAAACTTTCTTTTGCTAGCAGCTCATCACTTCTTCTTATAAATGAAGTCTATAATAAGATGTCTTAACCATGCATACTCTAAATCTGGTGGTGGGATTTTATAGTCTAAATCTTTAGCAACGGGCAGAAGATTTTCGACAATGCATTCTCTAAGCATGATGTAAAGCAAGATGCCCTTTTCATTTTATTTTTATAGAGTAAGTAAGTTTTATTAACAAGAGAAACACCTTCTAATAGAGACTATGCTTCTAAATAAGCTATAAGAAATCAATTGTATTCCTTGTTTTTGCATTTTTCATATGACACCACAAAGCTAAGTATTACAAACATCTATGTTTAACAAAACAGAAAGCGGTTTTCCCCTCAAAATGTAGTTTCTTATCTGCCATAGTATCCAGGTTGTGCACATTGGCATAGTGCTTCATATAGGTTTTGAGTTGTCTCAGAGTTCTTGATTCTCTCAAAAAGTTGAATGGGAATTTATAGTTCTTATGTTACTATTTGGTAAATTCATCGTTATTGGCATAATTACATATAGGCTTAAAACAGTCAAATCAAACCTGTAATAGTTTTAACAAAAGGAAACTGATGCTTGCTAAAAATGATACAAGACACTTTCTTTTGTTTATTGCCTATGACTTTTGGGTGTATTTCAGCTGGCTGCATATTTTGCTAAGAGGATGATATCAAAGGATACTCTGAAAAGAAATCATGTCATGCAAATGGCCGGTGATCAGGTCAGGCAATGTTATTGCATTAGGATTTGGTAGAGCTTTTGATTGTTAATATGGTGCGTCCAAATGCGCTGGGCACTCATGATAACAGCGGACAATGCTATTGCATTATTATCTGGTAGAGCTTTTGATTATTAGTAAAATTAATTCTGTGTGTCCAATGGGCATTCGTAATATCAATGCATATTTCAGATTTTGTTGGTTGCTTAACATGTATACAAGGACAAAGCTCAGTGATGGTTTAAGAATGAAGCTTCTGAAAAACTGCACTGGAATCATTAGTTTTACAACTTTGAGAATCTTCAATTTCTCTTTTAGCACACACCCTTTTCCATCTAAGAGTTCAAGGTAAACATGTCTTTGTAGGAGAAGATTCACATGAGTATAGCAAGGCAATAGATTGATCAAGCTTTGACTTAACATATAGAAAAGCAAGAGGAAATACTAAACTTCGGGTCTGTTAATAATGACTAAATCACAAATTAACAAAAAAACTATGATAAAGTTCATTAACTTGGAAAGCAAGTAAGACTCAAGAAACATGTAGTTCAATAAATGGCTTCCAAGCCAGCATACTTATCAAGATGAAGTTTGACTGAGTTTTGTGACAGTATCCTAGCAGTGTAATGTCTTCTTCAATGGTTTCTTGATGGTAGATAGGTTATGATTTAAGGGATTCATCACTTGTTTTGAAACTGGAAAGTAATACTTTATGGCGGCATTATGGGCGGAGATATGAATTATGTGCCAATATTTTTGTGATTGCAGATCATCATTGCCTTCACTTATAGGCAGAATGGTATTCTCATTGGCTGCAAGTATCGGACTCTTGAGAAAAGGTTTTGGCAGGTACATTCGTTCATTAAGTTATAGTCCTGATTGTCTGCATGGAATAATGAGGAAGTATGCGAAAACACAATGTGCCAATACCACTAAAATATATGTAATGCATGCTTCCCTTTCTTAAGCTAAAATTAATCTTGCAAAGGTTTTTCGATGAGCAAACTCTTTAGCTTTAAATCCTTTTTAGTAAACAAGAAACATATTTGAGGCCTTGACAAAAATTAACAGTCTAAGATCTTGCAACACAAAGGGGATTGTTTGTCATGCTAATATATGACACTTTGCATTGCAGTAATATTCATTTCAATTTCATAATTGTTCCCTTCTTTTTGATTTGGAACTCTTTTGAATAATTTTAGCTTATCTTCTGTTCAAATGTTTCTGAACGTTACATTTTATGATGTCAGACTGAGAGTATTTTCAAGCTTCAGTTAGATCTGCTTCTTTAACCACCATTGATTTCTCTGAATGATAATTGGATATATTCTCTAAGATAAGCTGTTAGTTTTCATTGTTTTCCTTGTGCTTTATTAATCAACTTCTACTTTCAATTGCCAGGAGAAGGGTACAGATAAGGTACTTTATGGACTGGATGATGTAAGAGAAGCAGACGAGATCATCATTGCAAGTTTCAAAACGCTTCTTCTTCTTCTTCTTTCTCAGATATGTATTTCTGGCTACTGATTAGATATTATATTGTATTGCTGACTAAAGGTAGAAGGTGAAATAGATAAGCTTTCATTGGAAGAAGCTGGAATTCCTAACTGTGTCAGTGTTCCTAATGGTGCACCACAGGCCATCACATCCAAAGAACTACTACCACCAGAAGAGGTTTGTGTTCTTACAAAAATGTTTTGGCATAATGTACCAGAATCAATGACATTCGTGAAGATATTCGTTGTGTTTCTTACATCATCATTTGCAAAGAATTTTGACAAATATGTCTGCTTAATGAAAGCACCCGCTCATATTGTACATACCATGTCATATATCCTATTTGAATCTTAATAAATTAGGGGAATGTTCATACATTTGGAATACATTATATATTTCTAAACTTTGAATTCTTTTTAGAAGTTCGTCATGAGTTGTCTCTCGTTCTGTCTTTGTACTTCTTACCCTTTGGGGATTTCTTGGTTATCAAAAAAAAATGTAGCATCTATGAATGACATAATTACTCAAGAGCAAATTGTTAAAGTATCTAATCATCTACCTTACTGCATTGATAGACCACAGAACGCTCATCATCTTGCTTTGTGAGAAATTATTTTTCCAACAGGAACAGGATTCAGTTAGATATTAGTGCTGTACTCTTTGTTAGGAAATAAAGGGCTATGTTAATTATCTTAGAAGCTTTGATTTCGTTATGTTTCTACTTTTCCCCTATTTGATTATTCTTTACTAAGAGGTTGGTCAAAGGAAGAGATGAATACAGTTGCATTTAAGGCTATTGGCTAGAGTTCTGTTTCTATTACTCATGAATTGCACAGTTTATGACGTGTTTATCACACTTAAGTCCACCTAGATTTTCTGTGGTTTACCACTTATTCTTAAAAAAATATATGAGATTTAGGATTATATTTTCCAGCTTAATTTTTCTTCTTGCACCTGAAGACAGGACACCAGATTTTCATACCTGTGGAACTGCAAAGAGTTATTGGATAAGGTTGGGATTCTTGATGCTTGCATTATACTGAGAGCACTCAGCAAAAAATATGACTCTAATGTCCTTGCTCATTTTTCTCTCATTTTTTACCTTAAATTCTACTCAGGCATCCCGAATTGTGCTGGCAACTGATGGTGATTTACCAGGCCAAGCATTAGCTGAAGAACTTGCCCGCCGTCTAGGGAGAGAAAGGTTTTGTTCCCTCTTTCTCTATGTGTTAATATTGCGGTCCTTTTCTCTATGTTCCAAAATGTTGTCTAATTTCTTAAATGGAAAATTTCTCCTTGCACTCTTTGTCTTAGTTGGCTGAAATGCACAGATGCTTCTACTTGAAACTCTCATTTGTTCAATCCTCCATCCAGCCCAAAGCCTTTATACTTCATCGATGGGTCAGCAACAACATTAATTGACTTTGCTTGATTTTGCAGGTGCTGGCAAGTATGTTGGCCTAAAAAGGATGAATTTAGCAGTTATAAAGATGCAAATGAGGTGAAGCTCTTTTTTTTTTTTTCTTTTGTCATCATATTTCTTTCTTTCTCTGTTTTGATGATGCATCTCTTCCATGTAAGTTATTTAATTATTATTTCCTTATAGAGTTGCTGCAGGAAATTTAAACAAGGGTCAAGAAGAACAATGCCCTCATTAAGACAGCTACACGAAAGATTTGAACACTAAGTGTATAATTATGGTCTGCATGTTGTCAAAACGTAGATTTCTAGAGATTATGGGTTGTCACTCATTTAATGTTGTCAATTTGGCCTACATGTTTTTCCATAAGTAAATTAATTTGTTGGAATATCATCCTGGGGACTGAACCAGTATACATCAATAATATGCTGATGCATGGCGTACATTAGCTGCTTAACCAACTACCGTTCAGGTCAAACATCGGTCAACTTATCCCCTTACATTACCATATCCATGCATGTGACCAAGGAGAGGTTTCTCATAGAGCTAAAGCTCAGAAATGAAGGGGAAAATAGCATGCTTTAATCAAGAAGTTATCTGGTTAGCCTTTTGAGTGTTTGAACATCAGAGTGAACTTTGACAGGTAAAAGGAATTGAAAGGATATTGGAGGCACTGATCATGACTACGAACATGCTCGGAGATCTTACTTATCCAGTAGATATTTCTAAATACACAAAATAATTAGGAAAGAAAAAGAGCAGGAAATGCAGTTGACATCCCACTAAAATTACGGTGTCCTTTATTGTTCACTTTGTGGATGGTCCGCAGTTGTCCTAGTCCAGTATATTTAGGGATTTCATGTGCACATTGGATATTCAAGCAATGCTTTACTTATTCGATCTGGTTCACATCAGGTAATTATGGTACTGGAATTAGAATATTGGAGAAGTTTACTGAAGTTTAATGGTTAAGAATCATATTTTTTACTGTTATTTTTTTGGGTGTTTTCTTCTTTGTCCCAGAGAAATTAGGCAATGTTTTTTAGGTTAGACATAGTTAAGGAACATGCTGTCAAATTTCTGTTATGGTTTTGGTAATCCAGTGTTGTTTTTCCCCTTTTGCCAAATTCAAGACCTCTGCTATCCATTTGCTAATGCATTACTGCTTCTGTTGGGCAAACTACATTTAAAGCTTCCAATAAATTGTTGTAGGTACTTGTAAATCTGGGAGCAGAAGCTTTGAAAAAAGCGATTGAATGTGCTGTGCCATATGAAATGCAGAATTTAAACTAATCCCCCAAGCTCTCTAGTCTTAAGGTATGTGTTCCAAATTTGAGACTATGCTAACAGTTGTAGTCTTTCCATTCTTTACAGTAGTATATTTAATACTAACAACCAATCAAAATATTTTGATACACAGAAATCTTTTCAACAGTACCTGACTCTCTCTCTCTCTCTCTCTCTCTCTCTCTCTCTCTCTCTCTCTCTCTCTCTCTCTCTCTCTCTCTCCACAAGACTTTATGTGTTACTGTATCTGTAAGTAACATAACTGAGGATGAGAACTTGAAGCAATTTTGTCAATACCTACATTTCCCTTTTCAAAAGTTTTGTATTCTCCTTTATTAACTCTTGGATTTGGATTTCTGAAAAGAAGTGTTCAAATAGGTGAAAGGTTGGTAGATGAAAGGTTTTTATTTTCTACTTGGAATGAAGGTTTTTGGGACATTTTCACCATACAAGGTAACTTGTTATACGATGCTTTCCAACGATAGAGGAATGGAATCGACTTGGGTACAGGTCTAAAACTGTTGGGAAGATTGATTTTCTTATAATGTATATTTTTATATTTTCATTTATTTATACTAGTATTTATTAAAAATGATGTTATTATATCTCCGTAACTCCTAAAGAAGTAACAGCCAAACATGTAACCCAAGCACTTTATTTTGAAATAGAGGAGCCATATCTACACAACTAAGTTGTATTATGGTGGTGTTTACAGTGATCTACCCAATATTAAAATTTACATCTAATAGAGTTCAAAAATTGAAAGTGCGACGTCTAATATTGCTTACCAAATGGATTTTTTTTTTCATGCTTATCAAATGGATTGATTGCAAAAATTCCCAATTCCCAAAATACTTATCTGAAATTCTATTTTGGAATAAACGTTACTCAGAATAAATAAATTTTGGAAGTTTGGTCAAAAGGATAAATTCCCACTTTTGAAAAAATTTATAACGTTAACTTCGATATACTGAAGTACCATAAGTTGCCTAGTAACCTCAATCATGCTAAATGAACCTTTATCATTTTAAAATAAAGCTTTACCGAAAATCAGAGATAAATATAATGTTCTGATAAAGTTGAACTTTTGTCAGTATTAAAACAGGTTCATATTTTGAGGCCAATCAAAAATATTTAAATAGGGGCAAAAAAACAGAAGTGAAATAAATAAATTCACGTTCTTTGACTAAGGGTATTTGTTTAAAGGAGGTGCCGACGAACACCACGTGAATATCTATCAGTTGTTCATCAACGTCAATGACAACAAAAGAGAGAGAATTAATATCCCGTTCATGAGAAATCTAAATCTGCATATAGCCTAGGGTATACAAATCGGTTCGAAAAATCGCACAAAATCAAAAAGTCAAACCAAATCGATTAAAAAACTCAACTAAGTTTGGTTTGATTTGATTTGGTATTGAGTAAAAAAACTCGAATCAAACCGACATATAAATATATAATTTTTGTATATACTTTTAAGATTTTATATAGAATTTTTTTTAAAAAATGTCTAGAAATATTGGGGATTTTCTTGCGGGATATAATATTTAATAGTATATGAAGTACTCTATATTTATTAACCTTAAATAATGGGTTGTATGATCATTTTCTCATCAAGTGTTACTGAAATGCGTCAATCTGTTTGTTCTTCCATATTCATATCATATGTTAAGATCTATTAAATTCTTATATTTTTTTCGAACGTGAAGTGATTATTATTATTTAGGTATCATATTGATTTTTATGTTTAATTACTAAGTTTGGTTAACCTTGAAAGTGCACATCAACAAAATATTATTATACTAAAAAAATAACTATTACGTGTTACTAAGAAAATTCTCCCATAAGAATCGTTTACCTATAAAAAATTTAACAAAGTAAGATTAAAATAACATTTAAGTAACAAAAAACCCGAAAAACCCGACAAAACCAAACCAATCCAAACTGATATAGTTAGTTTGGTTTGGTTTTCATAAAAACCAAACCAACCCGATCCATGTACACCCCTAATATAGCCCGAGAAAGTTTCTATCAGTTAATATCCCGTTCGAGTAACCATTAAGGCGATAGACAGAATTTGAAGTTTATGATTCTCAATTTGTCATCGAACTCATAGTTCGTCTTAGTTACTGAATTTATAATTAAATATTTATACATAATTAATAATGTTTTTACATTGAATCAGGATCTATCGAGAATAGTTTCTCTACCTTCGCAAGGTAAGGATAAGACCTGCATATATTCTATCCTTCCTAAACCCTGCTTTGTGGGATTACACTGATTTTTTTTTTTTTTTTGGTTGCATTATATTTAATAAAATACCGGATTTAAGCAAAATCTGTTAGATTCCTTTGAATACGTACTTAATATTCTAGCTCTGCCCATGACGTCGAGTGAACATGGAGTTAAGTCAATTAGTCAACATGACTGGTTCCTTGAAATAAATAGGCCTCTCTTGTACATATGTTAAGACTTTATTTATTCATACAACACTAAACATATTCAGCTCATGTTGTTCCTTGTCAAGTTTATATTAATTCTTTTTATTCTAATTTCGTTACAACTTTCTCTTTAAATTTCAAGCTTCTACGACTTTCTTTTACACCTTTGATCTCATCAAATATCCTTAATTGTTTCTAAACGTGATTCCAACGGGCATGCCAATGAATATTAGTGGTGTAAAAGTTTTAAGTCGGCCATTGTCAGTTGAATTTGCCAACTAATGATTCCCAAATGAATGTAAGACGATAACACCTTGAAAAAAATGTAGTAAATTGTATAATAAGAAAATAGACCTTAAAACTAATTAAATGAACCTTGGAAGGTAATAATATAAAGGACCTACATCTAATATTCACATCAATGTCGGACTTCAGCACTCTATACCTAAGGTAAAAAAGTTATAATGAAATAATGAAGTACTTATTAAAGTTGGGCTATAATCACATTTAGTACGTGCCAGAAACTATTTACATTTGGTAGCCGAATATATATATATATATATATATATATATATATATATATATATTTTTTTTTCTGCTATTAATTTGAGAGCGGCTATGCACCGTCATTTTTCCATTAAAGTTTATAATTTACTGAAGTGACTTTTATAATTTTATAAGAGTGATTTATAACGTGTTTGGCCAAACTTTTAAAATTAGTTTATTTTGAAAAATGCTTTTCTCAAATGTGCATTTCAAAAAAATACTTTTGGTGAAAAGTAGTTTGCGTTTGACTATTTAATTTAAAAATCACTTTTGAGCAACAATTAGTGTTTGACTAAGTTTTTAAAGAATGTTTCTAATGGCCTGTTTGGCCAAGCTGCAAAAATCAACTTATTTTGAGAAGTGTTTTTTCTCAAAAGTACTTTTGGTAGAAGCAGTTTGTGTTTAACTAATTAAATTGAAAAATACTTTTGAGTAGCAATTAGTGTTTGACCAAACTTTTAAAAACTACTTCTAACTGTATTTTTCTCAAAAATATTTTTTAAAAAAATGCTTTTGGAGAGAAGCTACATTTTTTCTATTTCTACAAAACTGCTTTTGCTTCTACTCAGAAGCACTTTTTTTCTTCTAAAAGCTTGGCCAAATACTTCGACTTTGAAAAAAAGTATTTTTTTGAATAAAAAAGTATTTTTGGCTTTGAATACTTATACACTCTTCATATTTTAGTTATAGTATGCTAACGTAAAGATGCAGTTCCTCTTTAATATTGACTTAAATGTCTATCTAAACTAATTGATGTATTTGTCTCGAACGATTAGAATATCTCTTTATGTTTTAGTCATTCATAATTGTTTACATGCCTTATCACTTGTAAAGCAATTTTTATCATGTAAATTAATTCGATTATTCATGATAGTTTTCACTATGTCGAATTGATCAAAAATTAAATTTATGGTATACAAAATTATGTTACATTCCTTAAATAAATGAAACAACTTGCGATATATATTATATGAGAGTAAGACGATGGGTTCAAGTTCCAGTGCTCCATGAGGATAAGGCACCGGGTTTAAGTCATGGTGCAACATGATGCTAAGACATTGGGTTTGAATCCCAATATATGATATTAATGGAATAATGATGGCTAAGGAAAATATAATGTTCTATTAATGAAAAATCATGAATCCCGCCCCACTGGATCAGCTCCATTCCCTGAAACGAATGTGATAGCGATAGATCAAAAATCTGAAAGAAGACAAAATAATTATTGTGGTCCTATGAATATATATGGGCGTGGCAAGGGATGAAATAATAATCTCCATAGTGATGGTTGTTATAAACAAGAGAACAATAAGGGTTCTCAGAATAATCCTTCAAAAGGTAAAGGTAATATTTGCCACCGATGTGGTATAAAAAATCATTGGGCACGAGTTTATCGTCGCCTGAACATTTGTTAAACTTTATCAAGCCTCTATAAAAGGGAAAATAAAATAAATTTGAGACTCACTTGGCCTTTCAGAATAATTTTGAGGCGGACCGTATAAATAATCATGATAAAGTTGAAGCAAATCTTACCTATAAAGAGGATATTTTTAAGGCCTTGCAGATATTACTCATTTAGAAGCTGGAGACTTCTTTGAGCATCATAACTGAAGACTTATTACTGGGAAAAATTATAAGAATAATTGTTCTTTTTATTTTATGAAGTTCATACTTTGAATAAAACTTTTTATATTATTAGTATTTACCTCCCTAAATATAGTTTCTTTTGTTGTTAAAATTTTCAATATTACTTATAATGTATTTTTTTTCTTTATGAAGAATATGAAAACGTCTCAGTCTTCATTTGGCCGTATGAATAATAAAGAAGAAATATGCTTTCTTGATAGTGCTACGACGCACACCATATTAAAAGATAAGAGATATTTTTCTTATTTAATTATGAAAGAAACCAGTATCATAACAATATCTGGTAGTACAAAATTAATTGAGGGCTCTGGAAGAGCAACTATATTACTACCAGGGGGAACTATATTGGCTGTTAATGATGCATTATATTGTATTAGGTCTCAAAGAAACTTGTTGAGTTTCAAAGATATTCGCCAAAATGTCTATCATATTGAGACCACCAATGAAGGAAAGGTTGGATACCTCTATATTACTACAATAAAAGCGGAAAAGAAGTATGTGCTTGAAAAGCTTCCCGCATTTTTCTCCGGATTATACTACACTAGTATTAGTGTAGTTGAATCACATGCCATAGTAAACAAGGAGTTTATTAATGATTTTATTATTTGGCATGAACAGTTGGGCCATCCCGGTTATAATATGATGCACAAAATAATTGAGAATTCATATGGTCATTCATTGAAGAACCAGAAGATTCTTCAAACTAAAGAATTCTCTTATGCTGCACGTTCTCAAGGAAAACTGATTATTAGACCATCAATAATTAAAGTTGGAGTTGAATCTCCTGCATTTTTGGAACGTATACAAGGTGATATATATGGGCCCATACACCTTTCATGTGGACCATTCAGATATTATATGATTTTGATAGATGCATCTACAAGATGGTCACATGTGTGCTTGTTATCAACCCGTAATTTGGCCTTTGTGAGGTCACAAGCTCAATTAATAAGATTAAGAGCACAATTTCTAGATTATGCAATTAAGACACCCCGTCTTGATAATGCTGGTGAATTTACGTCCCATGCCTTTAATGATTATTGCATATCAACTGGGATAACAATTGAGCATCCAGTTGCTCATGTTCATATTTAAAATGGTCTAGCGGAATCATTGATCAAACGCCTCCAATTAATTGCTAGATCAATGCTTATGAGAACAAAACTTCCCATTTCAGCATGGGACCATGCTATTTTGCATGCAGCAGCTCTTGTGCGGATCAAACCCATAAGTTATCATAAAGACTCCCAAATACAATTGGTTTGTGGTCAGGAGCTAAATATTTCTCATCTTAGAATATTTGGATGTGCAGTATATGTTCCAATTGCTCCACCACAATGCATAAAGATGGGACCCCAATGAACATTGGGGATATATGTTGGGTATGAATCTCCTTCTATTATAAAATATTTGGAACCTATGACTGGAGATTTATTTACGGCAAGATTTGCTGATTGCCATTTTGATGAATCAGTATACCTAATATTAGGGGGAGAAAATAAGCAATTGTAAAAAGAGATAGATTGGAATGCATTATCACTATCTCATTTAGATCCTCGAACAAATCAATGTAAACACGAGATTCAAAAGATAATTTATTTGCAAAATATTACAAATCAACTGCCAGATGCATTCACTAACCTACCAAGAATGACTATGTCACATATTCGCTGCTAATGCTCCTGTTCAAATTGATGTCCTGGTTGGACAATCTATAAATACAAATGATTCTAAGCCACGCTTGAAACGTGGTAGACCAATTGGTTCCAAAGATAAAAATCCTCGAAAGCGAAAAGGAGCAAATGATCTAGGAGATCATAATATGGAGGCAATTGTTCAAAAAGAGTCCCGTGACATAACAAATGATAAGACCTCAGAGGAGGTCCAGATACCTGAAAATAATAAGAATGAAGAGATCTCAATAAGTTATGTCTCTATGGGAAAAAAATCGAACCAAAATAATATTATTGTCGACAACATTTTTGCTTATAATGTTGTTGTTGAGATAAAGCAACAAAATGAGGATCTTGAACCAAGATCTGTCGATGAATGTAGATAGAGAAATGATTGGCCAAAATGGAAAGACGCTATCCAGGCAGAATTAGCGTCACTTGAAAAACGTGAAGCATTCAGACGTATAGTCCGAACACCTGAAGGAATAAAGTAGTGGGATACAAATGGGTTTTTGTGCTAAAACAAAATGATAAAAATGAAGTCGTTAGATATAAAGAACGAGCTGTGGCACAAGAATTTTCGCAAAGACCTAGCATTGATTATATGAAGACATATTCTCCTGTGGTGGATGAAATCACTTTCAGGTATCTTATAAATTTGACAGTCCATGAAAAACTTGATATGCGTCTGATGGATGTTGTCACAGCCTACTTGTATGGCACATTAGACAACGAAATTTATATGAAAATCCCTGAAGGGCTTAAATGTCACGACCCAATTTCCCCTCCATATGACGTCGGGACGGCACCTAGTCTCTATGACTAGGTAAGCCTAACATTTGCGAAAAAATAAAATAAAAACATAAATTTAAAAATTAACTGTAGCAATAACACCATAACTGAATACCATGCCGCTTGGCATGTACAATAACCAACTCCCCAATATACTACACAATATTTTTAAAACCCGAAACATCGTGAATCATAAACTACAGAAGAAAAATCTAGTGTCTCTATACATCAGAGTCTATCAAAAGAAAATACAGAAGATAATGGATATGGGGAAGTGTAGAAGGGGACTTCGAGGTCTGCGGACGCGGCAGATATACCGTGAAGTCTCCAAAGCTGTCTTGGCTCACTGACAGTGTGGCTGATAAGGAGCACCTGGATCTGCACACGAAAAATATGTGCAGGGAGTAGCATGAGTAGACCACAATTGGTACCCAGTAAGTGCCAAGCCTAACCTCGATCGAGTAGTGACGAGGTCAGGTCAGGACCCTACTGGTATATATAATAATAAAGCAAGGCAGGAATGAAATATCGCAGTAGAATAAAGACTGAATTTAATAAGAAAGAATTCATAGAAGGTAACAGCTCAATACACAGAGATAACAACAGGGGATCTCCCGAGATACCGTCTCGTAGTCCCAAACGTAAATATACAAGGGGATCTCCCGAAATACCGTTCCATAGTCCCAAAGTAAATATGCAATACAGGGGGATCTCCCGAAATACCGTTCCGTAGTCCCAAAGTAAATATACAGATCAAACGACAAATACAACAGTTAACACTAAGATTTCCACGACTATACTGATAAAGAATAAGGAAAAAGTAGGAAATAAACTAGGCATGCTTCACAAAGTTCAAGTAAGCAGTTAAAGCACGTAGACATGTGATATTAGACTAAACAAGATAGCTACACATATTGGAATAACTCAATTAAGAGTGAAAATAAATTAATAATCATTAAAATGGTATAACTTAAAATATAAAGGAGAACAAGTTGCTGCTCAGTAAAAAAAAAAAATCGGGTTTTACAACAACTAGCCCATGTATGTACTCGTCACCTCACATACACGGCGCTCACATATCACAATAGTTTCAAATCCTAAGGGGATTTCCCCCACACACAGTTAGGCAAATCACTTACCTCGAGTCAAGCTCAATCAATCCGTAGGAATGCCCTTTCCTCGATTATCCGACTCTGAATGGCCCAAATCTAGCCAAACACAATTGCATATCATGAATACAACCATCATAGACTCATCTAATTAATGAAATCAATATTTAACAAAAATTTCGAAATTTGTCCTAAAAAGTCTACCCGGGACCACGTCTCGGAATCGGGTAAAAATCACAAAATACAAACACCCATTCACTCACGAGTTCACTCGTACCAAAATTAACCAAATCCGATGTCTAAATCCCAATCAAAACTCAGAAATTCGGTTAGGGAAATTTTCCCCCATTTTCCCAACTTTTCAATCAAAATCTGAAATTAAATGAAGGAAACAACTATAGATTAATGAAATACAACAAAAAATGAGTTAGGAATCATTACCCTAAAGGTCTCTCTGAAAATCCCTAAAGAAATCGCCAATTCTCGAGCTCCCAAATCCAAAGATGAAGAAATGAATCAAACCCTCGATTTTCCTCTTTTCTGCCTAGAAATCTCACTTCTATTAGCCTTCAACCGCACCTGTGGAAATTCCATCGCAGGTGCGAAAATCACTTAAGGGGGCTGAGTTCGCATCTACGAACAAAGGCCGCTTCTGCGAGCCTGCATCTGTGCTCCTCTTCCGCTTCTGCGGATCTATGGCTGCACATGCGGTCCCAGCTGGACAGGGTCAAAATCGCTTCTGCGGCTCCATGGACGCTTCTGAGGCGCCGCACCTGCGACCCAAAGTGTGCAGGTGCGATTACACCAGGTGCAACAGCTCCAGCAATTGCATAAGTCCCAAACACAATCCGTTAAGCACCTGAAACTCACCCGAGGCCCCCGGGATCTCGAACAAACATACCAACCAATCCTAAAATACCATACGAACTTAGTCGAGCCCTCAAACTATATCAAACAACCCTAAAATCACAAATCACCCTCCGATTCAAACTTAAAGAACTTGAAACTTTTAAATTCGACGATTGATAGAGAAACCAACCAAATCACGTCCGATTGACCCCGAATTTTGCATACAAGTCATATTCAATATTACGGACCTACTTCAACTTTCAGAATCAGAATCCGACCCCGATATCAAAATTTTCACTACCGGCCCAAATCTCCAAAAATTCGACTTTCGCCATTTCAAGCCTTAATGGGCTACGGACCTCCAAAACACAATTCAGACACGCTTCTAAGTCCAAAATCATCCAACGGAGCTAACGGAACTGACAAAACTCCATTCCGAAATCGTCTTCATACAGTTCCGATTACGGTAAAAAATCCTAAGACTTAAGCTCCCGTTTTAGGGACTAAGTGTCCTAAAACACTCCGTAACCAGAAACAATACCTCCCGGCATGTCACATAAGCAGAAAAAGGTACGGAGAAAATAATAAATAGGGGATCATGGCTATTACTCTCAAAACGACCAGCGAGGTCGTTACATTAAAGTTCCTGAAACTAATAAAAGTTTTCAGTAAGCTTGTTCAATAAAGCTTCAAAAATTCTTATATGGATTGAAACAATCAGGGCGAATGAGGTATAATCGCCTGAGTGAGTATTTGCTGAAAGAAGGGTATAAAAATGTTCCAATTTGTCCTTGTGTATTTATAAGAAGGCCTGGACCTGAATTTGTTATAATTGTTGTGTATGTTGATGATCTAAATATTATTGGAACTCTTGAGGAGCTTCCAAAAGCAGTAGACTGTTTGAAGAAAGAGTTTGAAATAAAAGATCTTGAAAAGATAAAATTTTATCTTGGTCTACAAATTGAGCATATAAAAGATGGAATTTTTGTCCATCAATCAACTTATACCGAAAAGATCCTAAAGCGTTTTTATATGGATAAAGCACATCCATTGAGTACCCCGATGGTTGTGAGATCACTTGATATAAATAAAGATCCATTTCGACCTTATGAAAATAATGGAGAACTTTTTGGTGATGAAACTCCATATCTTAGTGCAATTGGGGCATTAATATATCTTGCAAATTATATTCGACCAGATATAACTTTTGCAGTAAGTTTATTAGCAAGATTTAGTTCTTTTCCAACAACAAGACACTATAATGATGTTAAGCATATTTTTAGATACCTCCGAGGGACTATTGATATGGGATTATTTTATTCTTATGAATCCGATTCACAAATGACTGGTTATGCAGATGCAGGTTATTTGTCTGATCCATATAAAGCCCGATCTCAAACAGGCTATCTATTTACTTGTGGAGGTACAACTATTTTATGGCGTTCAATAAAATAAACTTTAGCTGCTATATCTTCCAATCATGTAGAGATAATAGCTATTCATGAGGCTAGTCGAGAGTGTGTATGGTTGAGATCAGTGACTCAACACATTCAACAACTGTGTGATTTTTCTTTAAAAATAAAAATTCCAACGATATTGTATGAAGATAATGCTGCTTGCATAGCTCAACTAAAAGGAGGATATATCAAAGGAGACAGAACAAAACAAATTTCACCAAAGCTTTTTTTCACTTATGATCTTCAACAAAATGGTGAGATAGATGTTCAACAAATCCGTTCAAGTGATAGTCTGGCAGATTTGTTCACAAAGGCATTGCCAACATCAACATTTGAGAAGCTGAGACATAAGATTGGAATGCACCGTCTCCGAGATATCAAATAAAGTTTTCATCAGGGGGAGTATAGTACGTGTTGTACTCTTTTTTCCTTAACCAAGGTCTTGTCCCCATTGGGTTTTTCTAGTAAGATTTTTAATGAGGCAGCACTCAATGCGTATTACAATATATGTGTACTCTTTTTTCTTCACTAGACTTTTTCCCACTGGATTTTTCCTAGTAGGGTTTTAACGAGGCACATTATCTTTTAAATGGACATCCAAAGGGGAGTGTTATGAGATGAATGCACGTAATTGAGATGAATGCATTTGTCTGTCCATTTAACGTACTTTGTATTCATGTACTCAATTAAGAAATACATTAACTTATAACCTTTGAATTTATTTGCACCTTTATAAATAGGGAACTTTTGACCCTATGAAAAATACCCCCAAGAAGAAATAACAAAACCATTCTCCCTCTTATATATTTGTCTCAATTACTATATTGTTCTAGTTTACTCGTATTTCTTTATTGAGAGATGTTTGAGTTAGTAAGCTTTGTTTATATGATCTAATTTTTTTTTTTTTTTGGGTTTCTTTCAATTTTTTCCTTGTGAAACTGGAGTTATAATGGAATATTCTTTATTACTACTACTACTAGTTACTCGTACTACTTAATTAAGAGCCAATTTGTGTCAGAAAAATTGACATTTTCTTACTAAAATGTGGGAGTTGGACCGAGTCAAATGATTAAAGCCTAGCGAATAAAATGTTGGTTGTGGGGCCAAAAACATGATTAAGGACAAATCACGTTTGCTGGAATACAGCCTACTGCCTAGAAAAAAAAGAATCCTCCAACGGCTCTAACATGCCTGCGGTGCGGTGTCACCCTACAAATTAAATTAGACCGTTTTGGGCCCCACAAACACTTTGAGATTTTCAAAAAAATATATAACCGTTGCAAAACCCCTCTTCACTTCTCATCCCAAATACCTCCCAAACGACAGAGCGATTGTGAGAATTGACAGAGAGCAGCTCGTTGAAGTCCCTAAGGTGAATTTTAACTCCTTTCTTTCTTTTCCCTTAATAATCACAAGTTTGCTACTCCTTTTTTCTCTCTCTTCAATTTTATGGTTTCGAGTTTTCTTTTTCTCACTATTTGTTGTTGAATTTGCTGATTTTGTTAAACGGATATGTTTACATAAGGGAGTTATGGCGGAGCTAGAGACTAAGTTACTAGTTCGGCCTAATCTAATAATTTTGGGTCCAAATTTTATATTTATCTTAAATAATTCATTTAATATGTATAAATTATTAGTTTAGAACAAACCATACACTTCAAATTCTGGTTTCGCCTGACTAGTAAATTGTGACATTTTCCAAGTTTCAATTTTCTACTTCTGAAATGAATTCACAGGAGCTGCTTCTTTGGTTTTTAGAACAATTTGTAGTAAGAAAATTTGTGACATTTTCTTTATCTTTTACGGTGGTTTAGTTAGGGGGTTTCAATTACATCTTGTTAGAGATTCTTATGCTAGTAGGAGATGAGAACTTCTATATTTTTCATTTTCATTTTTATTTTATAAAATGTTTGCTTGAGATGGTTTTAAATGGGGAACATAGTCACGATTTATATAGCCAATCCCAACTTGTTTGGGACTGAGAGATGACTGTTGTATTATGAGTACTTTTTTGGCTATTTTTAGGGCATTTGATAGGGGTCCCAAATTTTCTCTCACATTCTTAAATTTTCAGCTGTTTAGGAGGTGATTGCCAAGATCCAATACAAAATTTTGTGTTATTTATCAATCTAACATGACTGTAGAGGTGCAATCTGAGGCAACTCAAGTAGCTGAGGTAGTTGTTCCAAAAGAAGAATTAGAGGCTAAGAAGATTGTTGAGGAGGTTGAGAATGAGAAAGTAAAAGAAGAAGAGGAGGAGGAGACCAAGCCAAAGGCAATGGAGAAGAGCTCTTCTTATAGAGAAGAGAGCAACTTTCTCTCTGATCTCAAAGAGAATGAGAAGAAGGCCTTGAATGATCTCAAATCAAAGCTCGAGGAGGCCATTCTTGGTAACACCCTCTTCAAAAAAGAAGAGAGTACCACCAAAAAGTCCCTAGAGAAATCACCATCAGGTGAAGAGGAAGAAAAGAAAGATGATGAGAACAAGGTTGTTGAGAAAGTAGAAGAGGAAGAGACAAAGAATGAGGAAAATAAAGAGGACGAGAAGGAGGGTGATTTGGATGTTGATGAAGTGGATAAAGAGATCTCCATTTGGGGTGTACCCCTTTTGCCTAGCAAAGGGGATGAGAAAACCAATGTAATTCTCTTGAAATTCTTGAGAGCAAGGGATTACAAAGTGAATGAATCTTTTGAAATGCTCAAGAAAACACTCCAGTGGAGGAAGGATTTTAAGATCGAATCCATCTTGGAGGAAGATCTAGGGTCAGATCTTGCTCCAACTGCTTACATGAGTGGAACTGATAACCAAGGACACCCCATTTGTTACAACATTTTTGGAGTTTTGGATGATCAAGAGCTGTATAACAAGACATTCGGGACGGAGGAGAAGCGTAAGCAGTTCTTGAGGTGGAGGGTGCAATTAATGGAGAAGGGTATTCAGAAGCTTGATTTCAAGGCTGGAGGTATCAGTTCACTGCTTCAGATTAATGATCTGAAGAACTCCCCTGGACCATCAAAGAAAGAGGTCAGGGTTGCTACAAAACAAGCTGTTGATCTTCTTCAGGATAACTATCCTGAATTTGTTGCAAAAAATGTGAGTCTTCAGTTTCATCTTCCTTGTTTTTACTTTCAGTTAGTGAGTTCTTAGAATAAAGTGCAAGCATATATAGTTGAGAACTATGTTGCTCGGACGCTCCGAAAATATCTGTACAGGATCGTGTGACAACATTTTGCAGAAATATAGGTTGTGAAATGTATCTTACTTTGGCTAAGATAGAGACTGGTAATGAGAATATTTTATAAATCTTAATAGTGTTGATCTGACAATTTCACCTGTTTGTTTTTTCAGATATTCATCAATGTTCCATTTTGGTATTATGCTTTCCAGTCATTGCTTTCTCCTTTCCTAACTCAAAGAACCAAAAGCAAATTTGTTTTTGCTCGTCCTGCCAAGGTCACTGAGACCTTGTTTAAGTAAGCTTCTTTTTTCCTGTTTCTTAAACTTCTAACGAGTTCAGTTTATGTAGCACTTCTAGTCTCTGAAATGCGAAATTTTTATTTTTAGTCCATTGGATGCTAATGCTGAACTGTTTGGGTTGAGCAGGTACATTCCAATCCAAGAAATCCCAATTCAATATGGTGGACTCAAGAGGGAGAATGACTTTGAGTTTTCAGCCTCTGACTGTGAAGCTTCAGAAATTCTCCTTAAAGCTGGATCAACTGAAACCATTGAAATACCTGCAGCAGAGGTAACTTTGGGAATGAAATCTTGGTTATGTTGAGACTTTATCTTTCCCTTTTATTATATGGTGATGCTGAATTTCTTTTGGCACTTAAATTTCTATTAAAATTATGTCAGGTGGGAAGTACATTTATCTGGGATGTTACAATTGTGGGCGGGGAAGTGAGCTATAAGGAGGAATTTGTGCCAGAGGATGACAACTCTTACACAATTATCATTCAGAAGGAGAAGAAGTTGAGCTCGCCGATTCGCAACACATTCAAGAACAATGAAGCAGGAAAGATTGTGCTGACAATCAAGAACACTTCTAGCAAGAAGAAGAAGGCGTTTTACCGACACAAGATCAAGAAATCAGCAATTTGAGATCACAAATTTCTGTTTTATGTGAAGAGAATCAAGATGGAGTTTTATTTCAGCTTTTTTGGTACCAGCAGTTAACTTTTTTGTGGTTCATATACTTTATTATTCTTTTGGCCCTATATTCATATTGTATATGTTGAATTATTCATTTTTCTCCCTATAAGGAACTTGATCTCTGGATTTTTTTTAACCCATCTTTTTTGTTGGTGTTGAGTTGGGATGGTCCACACTCCACCGATGCTTCCTAATTACTTTCACCTCTTTTATCAATTGGTGCAATTTCCAGAAAAGATGCATATCCTAAAACATAATGTCTATGAACTAACTATTGAATCAACAAAATTATAATAATCATCCGTCCATTTTACATGATATTATTATTATTTGAAGAGTCATATTTTTCTGTTTGTGGGTGACAAGAAATAAAATACAAAAAGTTGTTCCATACCCTGACCACATAGATCTTCAAGTATACAAATCGACCAAAAGCGCTAAGGACTTGGTGAAAATTAAAATCACTAGAGTATCGGCAATCACATTATTTTTTTTTATGTACTCTTCCCATTTATATTAAGAAAATGCTTTTTTGTTCAACTTACCTTGGCTCTTCGAATACCTTTTCATGATCTGTCCTAATGAAAAACTGTTGATTAGACCAAATATAATGTTGCCAATATGCTTTGCAGGAAAAGAAATTAAACAAAAATTTCTTTACCAATAAGTTCGAAAAGTGATGCGGTTGTGCATAAACGTAAAATATTGACTAAAGCTTGCAAATGATAACAATTAAAAAAAAAAAAAACAGATCATATATGGAGCAGTAAGTATTTGTGAGAATAGACTATATAACTTACGCACGTATGTTGGACCACAATTACAAGTCTTGAATATTCTGCACTCTCATTTTTCACCCGTAGAGATATGTATAATATGTGGAAAAAAGGATTTATGATCATGTGTGGAACATAATTTTCCATCAGATAGTATCTAAGAAAATTATTAGCTTTATCTCATAATCTTTGTCAATATTTATCATTTAAATGTCAAAGTGGATATGATCAAAGTTATTTTTGGGACAATATTCATATAATAAATTTGACAGAAAAAGAAAGAAAAAAGAAACCCATCAATTTTCATAAAAATGCGCTTTTTTAAATTAAGGTTTAATTTGACTTTTGAAAAGTCAAGTCGGACAAAAGTTTAAATTAAGGAACTGAGTATTTGTTTAGTCATTATGTTCGTATATTCCATTAAATGCAGAGGAAATGTTAATTTTTTCACATAAGTTTCTTTATTAATTAAGAGCGATGTAATATATTGACAAATTACTCTAATCGCGAACCTATCGATCTTCACCAACTGAATAAGGAATATATTTCTGAAAAGAAAGAGCAAAAAGTACTCCAGAATGCATTCTCATTATGGCTGGTAAGTGACTCCAATATTATGCAAGAGTAGGTGTCTTAATCAAATCTAGAAGATATTTCTCGGATTAGTTTATTTAAATACTATTACATGTTACGACCAAAAAACGTGAGGAAGCGTGAACATCTTTTATACTCATGAATAATAAAAATGACCAGTCTTTAAAATGGATATACTTTTCTTGCACGGAAAAATTACAACTACATTTACACTTTGGAAGAACGTATGTTCCAAGGTAAAACGACTATTTCTGCCCATCAATTTTCATGTTTAGCTCACAAGTTTGTAAACTAAATGACGATTGTTAAAACAAAGAATGAATCTAGAAATAACAAGTACTTAGTGAAAGAACACACCAGCCCAGCTACTATATACTCTTTAATCTTTAATTAGCACTTAGGGGTGTTAGTTTCTGCTGAAAAAAATGATAGGTTTACATGGTTAACAGCAATAGAGAAAAATATATGCATGCACGTAGACTTCAACTTTAATTTTACAACTAAAGAAATTCGTTGACAATTCTACCACAAATTAGGAAATGTTACACGAAAGAGGTAGGTGAAAGCATTAAAATTTCATACCACGCGTGGTCCTAGGGTTTGAAACTGAGCTTCTTTTAGCCCAAGCCAAAACTATAAATAGAACTTCTTTTGTTTCCAATTTCACCATCAAACTTTGCAACAAGAAATCATGACAACTTTCAACAAGTTCAAAATCTTTCTCTTTCTTTCAGTTTGCCTTTCATCAACATGGTTTACCTCAGCAAGTATCCATCATGACTTTCTTGAATGCCTTTCTCACAAAACTATGAACTCAAATTCAATGTCACAAATCATCTACACACCTAAAAACTCATCATATTCCACCATTTTGAACTCTTTTGAAAGTAACCTAAGGATAACCTCCGACTTCAAACCATCAATTATTTTCACTCCTTTAGACGAATCTCAAATCCAGGCAGCTATACATTGCTCCAAGAAACATGGCTTACAAATTAGAATTCGAAGCGGTGGACATGACTATGAGGGCCTTTCTTACATTTCTGAAACCCCTTTTGTCATCATTGATCTTAGAAACCTAAGATCAATCTCCATTGATACCGAAAACAAGACTGCTTGGATTCAAGCTGGCGCGACCTTAGGGGAAGTTTACTATAGAATCGCCGAGAAAAGTAAAACACTAGCTTTTGTTGCCGGGGTTTGCCCTACTGTTGGTGTTGGAGGACACTTTAGTGGTGGAGGCTATGGAATGATGTCTCGAAAATTCGGTACTGCTGCTGATAACATTATTGATGCTAAGCTAATTGATGCCAACGGAAGAATATTGGATAAAAAATCAATGGGGAAAGATCTCTTTTGGGCTATTAGAGGAGGTGGAGGGACTAGCTTTGGCCTCATTATTTCATGGAAGGTGAGATTACTTGATATTCCAGAAAAGGTGACGGTCTTCAACGTGACACGGACGTTAGAACAAAATGCAACTCAACTTGTCTACAAATGGCAACATATCGCGGACAAAGTTGATGACAATCTCCTCCTCAGGCTCTTCCTGAGGAGCAGTGAATCTCCATTTCGGCGCGGGCAAAGGACTGTCCACGCCTCTTTCACTACCATGTTCGTTGGAGGAGTCGATGAAATCCTCCACGAAATGCAAAAGAGCTTCCCCGAACTAGGGTTGGTGAAAGAAGATTGCATTGAGATGAGTTGGATCGAATCTATACTCTTCTTTGCTGGTTTCCCTAGGGGCACATCACTTGATGTGTTACTAAATAGGAACATCACAGCTACTCAAAGGGGATACTTTAAAGGGAAATCAGATTATGTCCAACAACCAATTTCTATAAATGGTCTCAAAGGTATATGGAAACTGTTCAACCTAGTAGATGAAAACTTAGCCGAATTACAACTCAGTCCTTACGGAGGAAAATTGAATGACTTCATAGAATCTGAAACTCCATTCCCACATAGAGCTGGAAATATATTTATGATCCATTATGGGGTGGCTTGGGAAAAAATAGAAAGTTCTAAAAAACATATAGCTTGGATTCGAAATCTTTATCGATATATGGCTAGGTATGTGTCCAAATCTCCAAGAGCTGCTTATTTCAACTACAGAGATCTTGATTTGGGAGTGAACAACAAAAGAAACACAAGCTATGCACAAGCAAAAATCTGGGGAGAGAAATACTTCAAGAACAACTTTGATAGATTGGTGCAAGTGAAGACTAAAGTTGATCCAACAAATTTCTTTAGGAATGAACAAAGTATTCCTCCTCTCTCATGATAATTTAATTTATGCAGTCTGCTAAGCCATCACCGGTTGTCTAAAAATAAGGATTTTCATACCGTTCTTTTACGTATATATGTACTAATAGTGAAAAATAAATGGAGCCATGATGTCCAAAAAAAATAATTGTGTAAGATATTTTCTGATTTATGATTAATATATACATTTTATATTTCATGTTAGGATTTGTCGACTTTGACAAACATATGTATTAATTAATAATAAATGTATGGTATTTGCTATCATATTTAGATCTCCAAGCTGTAATATATTGATAACAATTGTTGAAACATAACTTTACGATGACACTACTAGAAAACTGGCAAAATCCGTCCATAGAATACCGACCGAAATCGGTCGGAAAATAAGTAAATTGGTTGTAAAAGACAAAAAAAATATTTCTGACAACGGAAATAGTGATCTCACAACAAATATATAAATATTTCGACCGATTTTGGTCGGAAATTGGTCAATATTTGACCAAGACCTGGTCATACTTGCATATTATCTACAAAAATAATTTCTAATTAAAAATTTTCAAATATACCGACCTATTTCGGTCGGTATATTTGAAATTATTCTTTCCCGCCCAAGGCAATTGGTTTTTTAAGATAACAAAAATTATATATATATAATTTACCAACCGAAATAAGTTTTAATTAAATTTTTCCGACCGAGTTCGGTCGGAAATACAATTTTAAAATAATTAAAATATAAATTTTATGAAATTACCGACCGAAGTCGGTCTGTTTTTGTCAATTTATATAATTAGCTTTTAAATAAATAATATATATATATATATATATATATATATGTGTGTGTGTGTGTGTGTGTGTGTGTTGTGTGTTTTAAATTACTTTTATATACTTTTATGTGTATATATATATGCGCGCACACACACATAATCTTGAATGTTTTATTCTCGATCACCTTATTAGTACTTTTCTCGGATACGTCATAAGTGGATCAATTGAAAATTCAATTATATTCGATTAAATCTTACTATAACACATTTAAAAATAAAGTGTATTGTTCTATAAGATGTTAATATAGCATTAATATGTATACATATGTCGAATATATATATATATATATATATATATATATATATATATATATTAAATCTTACTATAACACATTTAAAAATAAAGTGTATAGTTCTATAAGATGTAGTGCTATATATATAGTATATTTAAGTTTTAGCAACAACAACATATGAATATAGCATATATTAATATAGTATATGTTAGTATAGCATTAATATGTATACATATGTTGTTGTTGCTACAACTTAAGTATAAGGGGAACCGTCGACTTGCCTATCTACACCTGCGGGCATGAAACGCAGGCCCCGAAAAATAGGGCGTCAGTACGAATAATGTACTGAGTATGTAAGGCATGAAAATCAGTACATAAAAGACATAGATGAAACATGGAATAAAGAAATCCATCTGTAAGTCTGAATAACTTTGTAATTTCTGAAACATTTATAATGTCATGCACGTGCATATAAATGTAGTGTCATGCATATGCATAGGTGTACATAACATCATCAAGCCTTTGAGGGCATCCCATCATATCGTCTCGGCCACTGTGGGCAACATCATCAACATATACCAACTGATCAGGTGGTGGTGCGTATATAACGCCGTAACCTTTTTCCCATATCGCATATACATATATATACATATACATATAAATACGCGTATATAACATCATCTGGTCATGGGTCAATGTACATGTATAAATGAATGAAATGCATGAAAATATGTTAATAATCTCAATATTCCTTTCGGATAAACTTTTATCAACTGCGTATTATTCTGAGACCCATGTACAGAAGATATAATAATATGTCACATGGGGAATCAAGGACACAGAGACCCCTAGTATTTCTATGAATATAGTCGTTTATGAATACTGTGCGTTTGCTCGTTTCTTCTGTATAATTTGGATCATGCCAAAAAGAAAGAAGGGATAGCCTTAACATACCTGGAGTAGGAAAAAATCCGTATGATATTCTTGGAAAAAGTTGCACCGTACTCTTTTAGAACCGCAAAAATTTTACGTTGTTAAGCTTCTAATAATTCTTCGTTGGATTTGGTTGAAGAAATCTCGTTGTTAATGTCTTTGAAGGAACTTGAATTGTAAGAATTACTAACGTTCTGTTATGAAGTAAAGTGTTGCTAAGTTCTCATATGAAGTCTTTTGTATTCAATTAATATAAATGAAAGGTTTTGTACTTAACACCTTACTTACAAGTCTTTGTATTTAAATCATAAGAAAAGAGGTGTCTTTGTTCTTGACATGTTACTTGCCACCTAACCAAAGATAACTAATAGTCATGTTCTCAAGAAGTGGCTTGCTGCCACGTTTTGGGGTGAGGGGGGTGGGTGTTTTAATCTTTATCTTATAATTTATTAATTAACTAGGTAATGTCCCGTTACCCGATAATTAATCAATTACCCGCATAATTATGAATTGTCTCACATTACTTAAAGTTCTACTCATTTTTAATATACCTTATACATCATACTATCATGGTCACTTGGTACCTTGTATGATACTAGTCCATAAATATCGAGTATTATAGCTCGGATCGTATTTTATCCCCAAATCGGCAACCTTTAACGAAACTCATTTTCTTTAATTCGTGTATCCTTTACCCTTCATGGCACTTACTTATTGCTTGTTATAAATAGCATAAATACGTTAACCTTAAGATAATATCATCCCCGAGTCTACGTCGATTAACTGAAGGCGAAACTTTAACATACCAAAATGCGAGATGTAACATCCTTCCCCCCTTACAAACATTCGTCCTCGAATGTTTAACTTCCCGGGATCTATATAACTTTGGCAAAGTAGCCTTCGTAACAATACTACTACCAACTCTTCCTGTAGAACTCAATAATTCAATGCCACATAAGACCACAATCATCAATAACGACAATGGACTTACACTACCAATGACAATAACTAACACAAGAATCCATACACGTACCTTAAGGTTGTGATGTCTCAGTCAGACCCTTCTCTGGAGGAGGAATTAAGTACGGATATCTAGACTTCATGTCTTCCTCGGCCTCCCAAGTCATTTCTTCCACATTGTTGTTTCTCCAAAGTACTTTTACCGAAGCTAAGTCTTTAGTTCTCAATCTTCGAACCTGTCTGTCTAATATGACAATGGGAGTTTCTTCATATGATAGTTGCTCTGTGACCTGAACGTCGTCAACTGACACGATTCTGGAAGGATCTTCGATACATTTATGGAGCATAGATACATGAAAGACTGGATGAATAGATTCCAAGTCCGAAGGCAAGTCCAACTCATATGCTACCTGACCCACCTTGCGTATGACCCTATATGGTCCAATGTACCGAGGGATAAGTTTTCCTTTCTTACCGAACCTCATGACACCTTTCATTGGTGATACCTTTAGGAATACCCAGTCATTAATCTGAAACTTCAAGTCTTGCCGTCAATTATCTGCATAAGACTTCTGACGGCTTTGAGCTGCTAATAGCCTTTCCCTTATAAGCTTAATTTTCTCAATTGCATGTTGTACCAATTCTGGTCCTACTAACGTAGTTTCCCCCAACATCGAACCACCCTATAGGCGACCTACACTTTCGCCTGTAAAGAGCTTCGTATGGAGCCATCTGAATATTGGAATGGTAACTATTATTATATGCGAACTCAATAAGCGGCAGATGATCATCCCAGCTACCCTTGAAGTCTATCACACAAGCTCGTAACATATCCTCAAGTGTCTGAATAGTACGCTCAGCTTGTCCGTCTGTCTGGGGATGAAATGTTGTACTAAGACTTACCCGAGTCCCTAATCCTGTAAATTGAGCTCCTCGATCCGAGATAATAGAGACAGGGACACCATGCAGTCGTACTATCTCCTTCATATAAAGCCTTGCATAATCCTCTGCGGAATATGTAGTCCTAACGAGCAGAAAATTGGCTGATTTTGTAAGCCTATCAACAATTACCCATATAGAATCGAACTTACAATGGGTACGAGGTAAGCCTATGATGAAATCCATATTAATTACTTCCCATTTCCAAGTCGGAATCTCCATAGTCTGCAATAATCCACCGGCTTTTGAAGCTCAATTTTAACCTGCTGCCAGTTAGGGCACTGAGCAACAAACTCCGCTATATCCTTTTTCATTCCGTCCCACCAATATACCTCCTTGATATCATGATACATCTTTGTTGCTCCTAGATGGATAGAATAACGAGAATAGTGAGTTTCTCCCATAACCTGCCGACGCAGCCCTGCAACATTAGGGACACATAATTGTCCTCGATATCTGAGGACCCCATCTTCTTTAATCTCACACGGTGTCTTCTCCTTCTATGGGGTGGTATCCCTATAATGAACTAACACAGGATCCTCGTACCGGCGTTCCTTCACTTCAGTTACTAAGGAGGATATTGCCGTATCCTGAATAGTAATTCCAATATCACCTGAGTCTAGTAATCGAACTCCAAGACTAGCTAGATGATGAATCTTATGGGCTATTCCCCTCTTCTCTGGCTGTAAATATGACAGACTACCCATAGATCTACGGCTGAGGGCATCGGCTACCACGTCCGCCTTCCCCGGATGGTATAAAATATCAACGTCATAATTTTTAAGTAGCTCCAACCACCTCCTTTGACGTAAATTCAATTCCTTTTGCTTGAAGATATACTGGAGGCTCTGATGATCCGTATAGATATCAACATGAATGCCATACAAGTAGTGCCTCCACATCTTTAGTGCATGAATCACTGCGGCTAACTCTAAATCGTGGGTCAGGTAATTCTTCTCGTGCTTTCCCAGTTGTCTAGAAGCATAAGCTACAACCTTACCATGCTGCATTAGTAGACAACCCAACCCAATGCCCAAGGCATCATAATAAATAATATAACCATTGGTCCCTTCTGGGAGCATTAAAACCGATGCTTAAGTTAATCTGTCTTTCAATGCCTGGAAACTCCATTCGCAAGCATCAGTCCACTGAAACTTATCTCCCTTTTGAGTCAACTTACATGGGTATTCTAATCTTTTACAATTCATGAAATTCCTCCTTTTAAAAGCCCAAACGTCATCCTTTATCTATCACAATTACGCCCTTATTCCACTACCATGGCATCATTCCATCTCTTCTAAATGCTACTGGTCTTAGACTCCTTTGAGTTCACTCAGGCTATACTTAGCTTTCTATGACTTATAGAAACCATCATCTCTCTTATTTTCATAGGCTTAATCCCAAGGACTTATCCATTCCCATCACCTTCTCACTCACCTTTTCTTATCCTTATTCCTGTCTTCCTAAAACCTTGTCGCTCTACCATACTTTAGCTTGCGATACACATATCTATTTATACTTATTCGCAACCTTCCTTCAACTTGTTTGCACCATATATTTCCTTATGTTATTATGGAACATCAAGCGAGACATCACGTCGTCACACTACTTTTGTCAAAGGTGCTGAAAGAGAAGAAAATCCATTTACAAGTTTCCTGTAATAACCTGCCAAACCGAGAAAGCTACGAACCTCCGTCAGTGTCGTGGGTCTAGGTCAAGTCTTTACTTCCTCAATATTTTGTGTATTAACCGGAATACCTTCACTTGAAATTGTATGCCCAAGAAAAGCTACAGAATTCACATTTAGAGAATTTTTGTATACAATTTCCCTTTTTGTAGAACTTTGAGCACAATATGCAAATGATCTGCGTGCTCAGTCTCTTAATGAGAGTACACCAATATATCATCAAATAATACAATCAAGAATATATCTAGAAAGGGTCTAAACACTCGGTTTATCAAGTCCATGAATACTACTGGGGCATTAGTCAAACTGAATGACATGATACGAAACTCAAGTGCCTATATCTGGTCCTGAATTCTATCTGCGAGATATCTTTATCCTTATCCCTTATCTGAGGGTACCCGGACCTTACGTCTATCTTCGAGAAATACTTGGCACCTTGCAACTGACCAAATAAATCATCAATCCTCGGGAGAGGGGGGCGAGAGGGGGTTCTTATTCTTGATTGTCACCTTATTCAACTATCTATAATCAATATGCATCCGCAAGGAACCATCTTTGATCTACACTTGATGTTAGCATAACAAAAAGCCAACTAATCCATACCCATTATAATATCAAGTTCTACCCAACCTCCTGAAGGGGGTACTTATTCTTGATTGTCACCTTATTCAACTATCTATAATCAATATGCATCCGCAAGGAACCATCTTTGATATACACTTGATGTTAGCATAATAAAAAGCCAACTAATCCATACCCATTATAATATCAAGTTCTACCCAACCGAACACCATGTACCTTATCCTTGTTTATTATCAAATCTATCACGGGCCATTACGGGCGAAATCCATATATATAAGTAACAATATTAAGACTTAACTCGTATAACTAATTTAGAAAAAAGGTTTATATACATAGGGGTTGACAAGGCCGTAGACATATCATACCCAAAACTATATACATGATACTGTCTACAAAACCTCTAAGTAGACATAACCATAATATATACAAGTCGGGACAGGGCTCCCTACATCCTCATAAAACAACCTAACACATTCAGAACCCTGACTTGGTAATACTCCAAGAAGAGGTGAAACTCACCAACCAAAAACTGACATCTAGATGAAGTCTATAGTAGAGGGTCCTTGCCTCGTCCTATATGAGAACCTCGATCAGACACACTTCGAAGCGGAACCTTTGTATCCTTATCAGTTACCTTCCTTCTCTTGGCCCGATTACTATCCTCTTCCTCTGCATATCCCATAACATACACTGACAAACCTTGATTGACGGACTCCCAAGACTGTGGACTATCTGGAACCTTAGAAGAGCTGGTGTCCGCAAATACCTTGACATAGTTTTGAGCCTGAGGGGAACCCGGTTGTGACAATCCATGCACCACTCCCCTTATACCCTGATCAATGGGTCTTGATAATGAAACTAATGGCCTTGGTGAGGTCGGAACTCCCATCACCTCATCTGCTGCCGACGAAATCGAAACTACTCGAACAGATGACTCATATGGATCCTTGGATGGATCCTCCTAGATAGAACTTATGATCTCCGATGGATATGACTCCATAGTGTAACTTATATCTCCTTCTAACACCTTCGTAGCCTTCTGACCCGTGCTAGCGGCTGTAGTCTTCAGAGACATCGCTGAAAACATATCGTTAGGAACATGAATTCTTATATCGCACGATCTAAGATAAGAAGAGTGGATAACATCCTATATGCCCTGTAGCCTCCTGTCTATACGTGTGGTGCACAACATACCCATAAACAAGACTCTACTAGACACGGTCTGTAGACAACCCTAGGACAGAACTGCTCTGATACCACTTTTGTCACGACCCAAACGATGGGCCGCGACGGGTGCCCGAATCCTGCGTGTTGAACATCCTTAATCATGCGTTTAAGTTATAGACGTGAATAAAATATGTGAGGAAAATCTATCCAAAAGACATATGTACATATATATGCGGAATATAGTGGGCGAGCCGGCAAGGCTGATATATACAACTAAATACCCAAAACTGAAAGCCAACAAGGCCACATATTATCCAACTATACATAACTGTCTACAGACCTCTAATAGAAATACATCTGTACAAAGATGGGACTGAGCCACGTCATACCCATATATATATATATATACAAGCATATCGTACCAAAATCAAAAGCAGCTCCGGATCAAGTGGAGTATGCCAACTCTCGCTGATCAAGGATCCTAAAAAGGGGAACCGTCGGCTTGCCTATCTGCACCTGCTGGCATGAAACGCAGGCCCCGGGAAATAGGGCGTCAGTACGAATAATGTACTGAGTATGTAAGGCATGAAAATCAGTACATAAAAGACATAGATGAAACATGGATTAAAGAAATCCATCTGTAAGTCTGAATAACTTTGTAATTTCTGAAACATTTATAATGTCATGCACGTGCATATAAATGTCATGTCATGCATAGGTATAGGTGTACATAACATCATCAAGCCTCTGAGGGCATCCCATCATATCGTCTTGGCCTCTGTGGGCAACATCATCAACATATACCAACTGATCAGGTGGTGGTGCGTATACAACGGTGTAACCTTTTTCCCATATCCCATATACATATATATATATACATATACATATAAATACGCGTATATAACGCCATCTGGTCATGGGTCAATGTACATGTATAAATGAATGAAATGCATGAAAATATGTTAATAATCTCAATATTCCTTTCGGATAAACTTTTGTCAACTGTGTATTATTCTGAGACCCATGAACAGAAGATATAATAATATGTCACATGGGGAATCAAGGACACAGAGATCCCTAGTATTTCTATGAATAGAGTCATTTATGAAAACTGTGCGTTTGCTCATTTCTTCTGTATAATTTGGATCATGCCAAAAAGAAAGAAAGGATAGCCTTAACATACCTGGAGTAGGGAAAAATCTGTATGGTATTCTTGGAAAAGGTTCCGTTAGCTCCGTTGGGTGATTTTAGACTTAGAAGCGTGTCCGGACTGTGAATTTGAGGTCTGTAGCTAATTTAGGTTTGAAATGACGAAAGTTAATTTTTTGGGAAGTTTGACCGGGGGGTTGACCTTTTGATATTGGGGTCGGATTCTGATTCTGGAAGTTGGAGTAGGTCCGTAATGTGGAATATGACTTGTGTGAAAAATTTGAGGTCAATCAGATATGGTTTAGTAGGTTTCGGCGTTGTTTGTGGAATTTGAAAGTTTAGAAGTTCTTTAGGCTTGAATCCGGGTGTTATTGGTGTTTTGATGTTGTTTTGAGTGATTCGAAGTCTCGACTAAGTTCGTATGATGTTTTGGGATGTGTTGGTATATTTGGTTGAGGTCCCGGGGGCCTCGGGTGAGTTTCGGGGAGGGGGGCGGTTGGTTAACGGATCATTTTTGGACTTGGCTTGATAGCTGAAGTCTGGTTGCAGCAGGTTCTGGTTTCCTTGTACGCAATCGCAGGGATTCATTCGCGATCGCGTAAGCTTATTCGGGCCAGAGGTGAGTTTGTTCTATGCGATTGCGTCGATATGAGAGGCAGTGATCCGCAATCGCGTGGGTGATTTCGCGATCGCTTAGTGTAAAAATGTGGGGCAGCATAGTTGTGCTTCACAATCGCGAGGAATGTTCCGCGATCGCGATGAAGGATATCTGGGCAGGCAGTATTAATTACAAAAATAAGGGTTTGAACCCATTTTGCATATTTTGAGCTAGAGAACACGAAATTGGGCGATTCTTGAAAGGATTTTCGTAGAGTTGATTGGGGTAAGTGATTCTTACTTGGTTTTGGTTAAATCCCATGATTTCATCTTAAATTTTATCATCTAATTTGTGATTTGGTGTGAGAAATTGGGAAAAAAGAGGAAGAACTCTTGAGTTGGGATTTTGAGGTTTTGAAGGGAATTTGTTTATCGGATTTGAGTAAATTTGGTATGGTTAGACTCGTGAGTGAATTGGCTTTCGGGTTTTGTGACTTTTGTCGGATTTCGAGATGTGGACCCGGGAGCCGGGTTCGGACCCGCAGTGGTCGTATACTTGTTGAATTACTTGCTAATTGCTGTCTTGTACTCAGTTATGGTTTCACTTGCGTATCATATCTCAATCTCTTCTTGATTTTGTTGATACACTATGCTATATTTGTTTGGGCTGATCTTTGTGATTTCCGAGAGCCCGAGAGACTAGAGAGGTTGATGACTGAGTGAGGCCGAGGGACTGTCTGTGAGGTACTAATACTATGGCACGTGAGTTGTCCGTGTGGTTCCACATATTGTTACAATAGCACGTGAGTTGTCCGTGCGAATTTTAGCGCTTGGGCTGAAAGGAGCCCCTCCGGAGTTTGCACACCCCCAGTGAGCGCATGTACCTATTGAGTGTGAGTACTGAGGGCTGAGAGCCGAGCGATTGAGCTGTTGTGACGAGTTGAGTGTCTGTTGCCCTAAGAGGCTGTACCGCTTTTCCATTTGTTGATGAACTTAGTTGCTATCTGTCATTGTTGTGAAATATCTGAAAGATTCTATATCCGGATTACTTGCACTGTAACTGTATAAACTGATTTAACTTGAACTACCGGATTTGAAAGCATGTCTATTCTTTGCTGGAATTATTGAAAATGAACTGCATTTTTGTAGCTCGTCACTACCTTCTCAGTTCTTTATTTATTTCTGTTACTTGCTGAGTTAGTTGTACTCATGCTACACCCTGCACTTCATGTGCAGATCCAGGTGTGTTTGATCACGGAGGTCGTTGAGTTCGTGCGCGATCGAGTACCAAAGACTACAAGGTAGCTGCCGGCGTCCGCAGACCTTGTCTCTCCTTCTATGTTTTCCTTCTTTTCAGTATTGAAATTCAGACACTGTTTGTATTAGACTGGCTATTTAGATGCTCATGATTCAATGACACCCCGATGTCGAGCTATTTTTCCGCACTTACGTTTTAATTGGGTTTTACCCCCGTTTTATGAAAAAACCCGGTTATTTTAAATGTCTTAATTCATTTTTTGTTAAATTTTGAAAGTGTTTTTGGAAAGGTCGGCTTGCCTAGTACCACTATAGGCGCCATCACGACGGGTTAGGTTTTGGGTCGTGACACCCTTGGAATCGGTTTGCACATAACCAAGCTATCAGAACCGAATCCCTCTAACTCAACCAAGCCACGCAGTTGCTCAAAACCCATAAGCATTGCCATGAAACACCTATGGAGACCCACCACATCATAAGTACCCAAAAAACCGATCATATCATTACCGTGTTGATCCAATTTACTATCAAACCGCCCCGTTTCCTCTGAGTTCCTTCCAAATTACCCTCAAGTTGATACCCTTCCTTGCGAGAATGCCATGATCCTTACCCCAAACTCTACCATAACTGATTCTAGCATAAGAACCACACCGCCCTAAGGCCCATAAGCCACTGCATTCCCTCTTAGCATCCCAAAGTACCACAACCGAGGCACCCGCTGTGAAGAGACCTTATGTGAATCTAAAGCCGCTTCCTACACCACTTAGTCTTCTCATTAATGGAATGCATAATCCACAATGATATAGAAATGCCGCGAGCCTCGACACCATCCCATGCAAATCTTAAACTCTAGCCACAACTGCTATGCCACCATTTAATCTTCTTGGGTCTGAACTCATCAATGAGGCATGAGAATCAAATTTGTATCACAATTAAACAACATGAAAACCTTTCAATTTACTCACAACTCGAGACCATACGCCACATCAAGACAGAAATCAAGCACCCATTAGCCCTTTTTTTACACCCCAAGCAGACTCTTCTCGTCATCTTCAAATCATCTGAACATAGCCTGCAGTCACATTCTACTCGTCATTTAGTCATCCAACCACTCGCCTGTCATAAATTTCACTCATAGGGACATTACCGGATGTATAAGTCCAAAGGCACATGCTCACAAACCGAAATACCCGTGCTCAAGCTGCAGTCAAAACCTGACCTCAAGTCCAACAGACTGACCCATCATCCGCACATAGGAATCACATCTCGCATCTCATCCATGGACTCACAAGCCATCGATGCTCCGCCGATACAGAGCGCTCGTACGCGCATACGAATGCGTGGAAGGAATTCAAAGAGTTACGCTCCAAGCTGAATCAATGTCGCACGATAAGGAAATAAAGATGGAAAGTTTATCCTAAATGCCCTGCAGCTTCTCGAAGATAGGTATGGACGTCATTATACCGATCCAAAGACTCTACTAGACACTTGCTTATGACTCGTAGAACCTATGAACCTAGTGCTCTGATACCAACTTGTCACAACCCAAAAATCGCTAGCCATGATGGCACATAACTTGACCCGCTAGGTAAGCCAACTAACAGACAATACAAGCCAAAAGAAATTATAGGAAGGTAATGAAGAAATATCTGAACTTTTACAAATTACCCAAGAACTGGTAGTACAAATCATGAGCTTCTAAGACTTAGAATTTACAAGCTGATATAAATAATTACATGATCTGTTGAAAACTACATAACAGATTAATAAAATCTAAGGCCACCAAGGAAAAGTAGTAGCTATATCCGGAATGCATGAACATCTTCAGGGTCAGTTCCCAACATCACTGGGAGCTCCGCTCCAAAATTCTGCACACAAGGTACAAAAGTGTAGTATGAGTACAACCGACCCCATGTACCCAGCAAGTATTTTGTCTAACCTCGTCGAAGTAGTGACGAGGCTTTTTAGTTAAAAGATGCTCACTAATAAAATTTGTAATGTAACTAACAATAGAACTATACTACAGTTTCACAGAATAGAGCACATGAGCGAATGTATAAAGCAATAACAGAGTAGTAGAAGAAATCACAATCCAACAGTTTCCAATATCTTGACCAATCCTCTCCAACAGTAGCAATTTCGTAATTAATATGAAAAATCTAGCAACCCAATTCTTAGTAAAATGACCATAAAATCCTCATACGATGTCTAAATTCGACGATTCTTTTTGCTACGGGACTATAATTACGATGCGTATCTAATGCTTCAATCAAAACAGAAATCGGAGCTCATTGGTTTAATATGATATCATTTATGCTTGAAGAAACGACGTCGAAACATAAGAAAAACGAGGGCAACACAACCCAAACCTATCCGAAACTCACCCGAGCCCCTCAAGACCCCGTACGAACATACCAAAAAGTCCCATAATATAATACAGACTTACTCGAGGGCTCAAATCACGCATAACAATATCGAAACGACGAAACGCACCTCAAATCAAACTCAATGAACTTTCGACTTCCAAAAACTCACGCCGAAACATATCAAATCAACTCGGAATGAACTCAAATTTTACACACAAGTCCTAATACATTATACAGAGCTACTCGTGCCCCCAAAATATTGAGCGAAGTGCAAATGCTCAAAACGACTGGCCGGGTAATTACATTCTCCCCCACTTAAACTTACGTTCGTCCTCAAACGTGCCAAGAGTTGTTCCCAAAACCATCAAACCGCCGTATAACCTTACCATGCACATACCCGAGGGTGATCCCACGCCACCCTATCCCATACAGGTCCGATAGCACAACATAACTGAAATTTCTCAATTCAACCTAGCCCACAAGCCTTAGAATCCAATTTCTAACACCCGGAATTTCTTATAAGATCTGAATCTCGCAACCTGCACACCGTATAAGTCTGAACAAGTTGTACCAAACCGCAACCATAACCCAAGCTACAATCACAGGATATACCACATAACTCAAATACCCATAGCAAAATCTCCGATCACAGTAGCTGCTCAAAACAACCTAGTTACGGTAATAAACCTCATACCTAACAAAACCTCATCCTAAAACCTTCGTACACTGCCGATAATGAAAGAACATGCAGAAACTCATAACCATTCACCAAATCAACAAGCCATGGAGATCCCTCTCCTTCAACAAGAACTATAGCCAATTCCTAAGCCGACTTCCGATATTATCCTTCCAAATTTACCGCAATCAAATCCGATAGCACCCATCCTAGATCCGACGACTCCATCTTATCAAATACCCACTACTCTACTGACACGCAACATCAATACTAATTAGAGCCATAAACCGTGTAATCCATGCACCAATAAGCAACAATCCAAATGTATTCAATCACAAAAATGACTCAATCAAGAGAACCATCCCGCAAGCTCAACGGGTACCACAACAATGAAATACTAAGAACCTATCACACACCGTAGAACCCTCACCCGACTCTAACACAAAGGTTCATACCTCAACATAACTCCATTGCAATGCGCGACTCTATCCAAATGCTGGTCCATATTATATACCTCGAGCCACCCTGCTCAAAATCAATAACCACGCAAAATACGACATCAAGTACCCAAAGTGCATTACCATAACCACAGAGAATTAGATGACACAATGCCACACCACACCCAAAATAACATAACCAATACGCCCTCAATCATGCAATACCCAATTACTCATCTCGCTCAATTTCTGCTATAAGACCACAATAGAACCGCACCATGTGTGCCTAAAACCAACGAATCACAACTCCTTGTAGCATAGAAGAGTAACTCACAGAAAATTTCAGAACACGAATAAGCTCATCAACAACCGAATGGCACATCCTTTAACAATAGCACTACGGAGCCAACCAATCCAACTCGGTGTAGAATACACATCCTAATTGGGCCTACCAATGGACCCCCAATCATCTCCGGACACCCACAAATAGATAAATAAACCTCCAAAAGCCCACAATGACTGAATCATAACACATACTATCATCTGGCTAGTTTCGGCCATGACTTCACAGTCCACAACCATGAAATAATCCGCTCCTAAGAACTCCTAGTCTCCAAATTCATAGAACACATGAATCACCCTATCTGATCCTAACTCCACAGCCAGAATGCCTAACACATCTCTCATACACGATCATCCCACGAGGAATACTTCTAAAATTCTTTCGTGCCACATAGCAAAATTTGAATATCAGCAGTCGATCAACCAGGAGAGTGCCGCAGTATAGTGAGGTATCCATACATCAAAACACACTGCCCTTCTGAAATGTATACTCTCATAAAGCTATACCAAATAGTAATATCATTTACCTAGTCATCTGAAACCATCCATGCTGCCTACAAATTTATGTCCTTCCCTTCCAAACTCACCCATGACCTTGAACTTGCAAATCTCAATCCCATACAATGCATCACATCTACCATGCCATCCTGTGAAGAGTGCAAGATTCTCATAATCAACTCTGAGTCACAAGCAGAATACACATCCGATTAGTCATAAACCTTCCATTTGATCCTATCCTAGAGAGAATCCCAATACGCACATATTCTTCATGCCGGTAGGAAATATACTCCTCGAACCGTGGTAGAAACCATTGAAAACTCTTCGAAGCCCATTTACAAATCACCAACCTATCAGAATCGAATCTCTCTAACTCCACCCAGCCACGCAGGCCGCCATAACCCAAGAGCATTGACACGAAACACCTGTAGAGACTAGCCACATTATAAGTACCTAAAGAACTGATCATACCCATTACTATGATGATCCACCCTACTACCAGCTGTCCTATTTCTCCAAGCCCTTTCCAAATCGCCTTCAAATTGATACTTCTCCTTACTAGAACACCACGACCTCTAACCAAAATTTCACTACACAATAGACCCTAGTATAAAACCACAACGCCCTAAAGCCTTAAGCCGCTGACTTCCGTCTTAAGCACCCCGAAGCACCACAACTGAGACACCCACTCTAAATATACCTTATGTGACCCTAAAACTATTTCCTTCACCTTCTCGATATTGAAATACATAATCCACAATGATATAAAAATGCCACAAGTCTCGACACCCAATGAAACTCTCAGTTTCTAGCCATATACAATTCTTGAAAATTCCAAATTGCTACATATAAATCTTGAATTCATTAGAACTATTCTCGAGAGTCATCCACTCTTCTCAAATATCAATTAAACCGACCGAACGACCTGTGCCACATTAGCACACCAACACCCAAGGGAGTAACCCACACTCCTAAGCAACCGAGCAATTCCTACTCCATGCTACATCCTTTACAAATAACAACTCAATCATTCAATTATTCCCATATACCCATAGAGTATAATACAACCAGTATCCAAAAATTTCCATTACTCGAGTCATTCTCAAACTCCACCCTGCAAGTCATAACTGATTCACCAATATACCTCGAACTGAAACCAATACAACATATAATCGTGCAATCAACTTATCAATAGCAGGCTCCCCCACTTGGCTCAAAGCCATAGATTAAAACACATAATAACTCACAATGCCCATACGCCAAATCAAGGTAGAAATCAAACACCCAATAGTCTTTGCTACATCTTAAGTAAAATCTTCTCGTCACATTCGAATAATCTGAACACATCTCGCAGTCACATCATACTCACCACATAGCCATCCATCTACCCATCAAACCACAGAGTTCATTCATAGGGACACGACCGGACGTATAAGTCCAAACGTACGTGCTCACACAATCGAAATCTCCGTGCTCAGGCTACCGTCAAAACCCGGCCTCAAGTCCTCCAGACTGGCCCATCATCAGCATGCCAAAATCACATATCGCACCCCAACCATGGAATCCCAAGCCGTCGATGCATAGCTGATACCGAGCGCTCATGTGCGCATACAAATGCGTGGAAGGAATTCAAAGAGTTATGCTTCAAGCTGAATCAATGCCGTACGATAAGAAAAAGAAAGATGGGAAGTATATCCTAAATGTCCTGTAGCCTCTCGAAGATAGATATGGACGTCATCATACCGATCCGCAAGACTCTACTAGACACTTGCTCATGACTCGTAGAACCTATGAACCTAGAGCTCTGATACCAACTTGTCACGACCCCAAATCCACTAGTCGTGATGGCACCTAACCCAACCCACCAGGTTAGCCAACTAGTAACTATCCAATTCCAATGATATTAACAAGACAAATAAACAATAGTAAATTTTTTGAATTTTATACATTTCCCAAGGACTGGTAGTACAAATCATGAGCTTCTAAGAATAGAATTTACAAAGCTGAAACGAAATAATACATCATTTGTTTGAAAAGTACATAAATAGAGTTTTATAGATCTAAAGCTACCACGAACAAGGGGCAGCGTCAACCGGAACGCAAGCACATCTTCAATCCAGCTACCATCAAACGTAGCAACATCAGCAGCCAACATCTGCACGCAAGGTGCAGAAGCGTAGTATGAGTACAACCGACCCCATGCACTCAGTAAGTAACAAACCTAACCTTGGGTTGAAAGTAGTGACGAGCTAACACAAGGTCGGGAACAATACCAATATTCCACAACAGTTCATAACAGAATAATACAGGTAATAAAAGAGGTATCTCAGAAGTAAGATGCTCAGCTCGTTCACAGTTCTAGAAAACAAAATGGTCATGCTTTTCAAGTATCTCAGTGAAAACCCAAATCTTTTACCAAAAATGCCAAAAAAAATACGAGTAAGTTTGAAAACTGTAATTTTTCCAAATATTCTTTCCACAATAAATAAGATGTTTCATTTTCTTTCCAGATAACAAGTGAAAATACCTCTCTATGCCCACATATCAATGTGTAAAAAAAAAGTCATGAATGACGTGATACTATATAGCATGAGGAAAAATGCATCTCTATGCTTGTATGTCATGTGTGCATGCGAATGCCATGTATCTCAGAGGTGAATCATGTACTCACACTCTCAGAGTACTCAATCTCACTGTCTAGCATCCTCACTCACTATGCTCAATGCTCAGCACACTCAATCACTCAGCACTGTACAATAATCGCTGCGGCGTGCATCCCGATCCACACACACACACACACACATATATATAGTCGACTGTGCTCACTGGGGGTGTGCAGACTCCGCAGGGCTCCTTCAGTCCAAGCGCTATATCGCTGCGGCGTGCATCCCGATTCCATAAAATATAATCAATATATTGATGCGGTGCGCAGCCCGATCCCATAAGGTATAATATAATATGCTGCGGCGTGCAGCCCGATCCCAAAATGTATAATATAATATGCTGCGACGTGCAACCCGATCCCAAAATATATAATATAATATGCTGCGAAATACAGCTCGATCCCAAAATATCACTCTTACTCAGGCCCTCGGCCTCACTCAGTCATCACTCTCTCCAGTCTCACTCACGGGCTCACAATGTCATGAAAATTAGCCCGATAAAAATGATTTGATGTATCAATAACAACAACTGAGACTGAGATATGATATGAATGCATGAATATGACTGAGTACGAAATATGAATTAAATCAGTAAGATGACAGCAAGAAACGACCACTATGGGTCCTAACAACATCAACATAAAGCCTAAACATGATATTTAGCATGACTGACAGCTCAATTACTTTATCGCATGATGAAAACACAAATATCAACAAACTACGGCACTATAAAGTGCCATGGAAGCAACAGAGTCCCAATTCACATGGTGCACGCCCACACGCTCGTCACCTAGCATGTGCGTCACCTCAATACCAATCACATAACACGTATTCCGGGGTTTCATACCCTCAACACTAAGTTTAGAAGAGTTACTTACCTCGAACAAGCCAAATCCAATACCCAGCAAGCCGATCGCTACTCCAAAAAAGGCAATCTTGCGCGTAACGACCATCCGAACGGCTTGAAACTAGCCAAAAGCAACTCAAATACATCAAATAATGCCAAAGGAAACAAACCCAATCGATAAAGATCGAATCTTTAATCAAAATTCCAAAATCGACCAAAACGTCAAACCCGGAAAACTCACAAAATCTGACAACCCATTCAATTACGAGTCCAGCCATACTACTTTCACTCAAATCCGACTCCGAATCAATTTTCAAAACTCAAAAATTTACTTTATGAAATTTTAGACAAAACCCCCAAATTTCACTTTGAAATCATCAATCAAATACCAAAAACGAAGATGAATTCATGAAATATAAACAAAATAGAGTATATAATACTTACCCCAATCTAAATGGTGAAAATCACCTCCAAACATTGTCCAAATCCGAGCTCCCCAACTCAAAATATGACCAAATGAACAAACCTTCGATATTAAATATTTTTGCCCAGCTGTTCTGCCTCGTTTTATTTGCCAAATAATCCCAAAACTTACTTTTGATGCCTTTAAAGGATTCCTTGTAAAACTTCAGTCAAGATAGGCTTTTGAATCACTCCATTTGACCTTATAATGAAGGAGATATGGTGGTTTCAATATTTGGAAATGTGCAGATTTTTAAATACGAAGTCAGTGGCAATTTCGTAATTAATCTGAAAAATCTGGCAACCCAATTCTTAGTAAAATGACCATAAAATTCTCATACGATGTCCAAATTCGATGATTCTTTTTGTTACGGGTCTATAATTACGATGCGTATCTAATGCTCCAATCAAAACAGAAATCAGAGCTCATTGGTTTAATATGATATCATTTATGCTTGAAGAAAGGACGTCGAAACATAAGAAAAACGAACGCAATACAACCCAAACCTATCCGAAACTCACCCGAGCCCCTCAGGACCCCGTACGAACATACCAAAAAGTATCATAACATAACACGGACTTACTTGAGGCCTCAAATCATGCACAACAACATCGAAATGACGAAACGCACCTCAAATCAAACTTAGTAAACTTTCGACTTCCAAAAACTCACGCCGAAACATATCAAATCAACTCGGAATGAACTCAAATTTTACACACAAGTCCTAATGCATTATACGGAGCTACTCGTGCCCCCAAACTACTGAGCGAAGTGCAAATGCTCAAAATAACCGGTCGGGTCGTTACAGAAGGGTGGCTCCTTGCTTTGTGTGGGTGCAAGGAGCATGGGGACTACGAGGAGACTACTAGTAATTCCTTAAAATATTTACATCTATTTTTATCGAACTATATTTATATATTTTAATTTAGTTAATACGTTTTATTATATTTGTAGGAAAAAAAATATGGGAGGAAGATGACTCATGATGGGTTCTTCATGGAGACTCACATCCGGAAGAAGAAGGCACCGACAGATCCAACTAGATGGGTCGAGGACCGGGCGGAGACTGCATATATAAGTTTCATAACTACTATAACTTGAAATTAATATTTATAATATTATATAGTTAATATTTCTTTATCTTCTAAATAAAGAGTAGCTACAAGATTAATGTGGAGGAGTACACTCAGAGCTTGCCACTGAATGAGCAAGGCGAGCGACCATCCCTTTCAGATGAAGAAGCGCAGAGGATATGGTTGGATGTTGTCGGTGGTCCTAATAAGGGGATAGCATACGGCCTTCCAGAGAGATCATTTCAGCGCTACATGGCTGGATTGCCATGGCTGGATTGCAAGGTATAGGGACTTCCGCCCAAGGCGAGGCAATTGATAGGTCGACTATCTCATCTATGGAAAAGAAGATTGCAAAGCTGACATCAGAGCTTGAAGAGACAAAGGCTAGAGAACAAAAGAGATAGGAACAATTTGGTACCCTTCAAGTTCATCTAGAAAAGAGGGACCAACAATTTAATCTCCTTCAAGGTCAGTTGGCCAATCTTCTTGCTAGTGGTGCTTTCCCCATTCCCCGGTCTCGTGAGCCTTCCCCATATGCTAATCCTTCTCGTCGTGATCCTTCGAACCATGCCGATGATGGAGGTTCTAGTAGTGAAGATAGAGATGATGCAATACAAAACACTCATTGAATGGTGTGTATTGCTAAACTAAGTCTTAAACTTGTGAATATTTAGTTGGGAATAGTTTTGAATGATGATTGTATTGTTGATATTATTTTGTTATTGAACATTTGTATAGTTATTGTTGTGGTTATGGTTGGCATTGTTGTTATTATCGTTGTGGTTGTGGTTGTTATTAGCGTTGTTGTTGGTTAATTGTTGTTGTTGTTGTTGTGGTTGTTGTTGGTTAATTATTGTTGTTGTTGTTGGTTAATTGTTGTTGTTGTTGTTGTTGGTTAATTATGGTTGAATGACAACAATGTAATGCTACCATTATATGATGGATATTGGTTGTAATTTAAAGGTGGTGTAGCTTAAAAGCAGGCATATTCTGCCCGGTTTTTACCCAGAAAACCAACCGAAGTCGGTCGAAAATATCATTTTTTTTCCAGAAATTCAAAATTTCCGACCGAGCTTGGTCGGAAATTTCAAATGAAATATGCACAATCTTGAAATTTCCGACCGAAGTTGGTCGGAAATGTCCTTTTAATTTTTTTTTTTAGTATACCAACCGATTTCGGTCGGTTTATTACAATTTACAAATAATTATAAAATTATAGTATATTTAAAATTCCGACAGATATCGGTCTCTATTTGAAAAATAATAATAAAAAAATTTAATTAATACCGACCGATTTCGATCGGTATATTTATCTCTGTTGCCAGTCAACACGTTGAAATAACGACCATTTTCGGTCGAAAATTTTTGACTGATTTCGGTCGCAACACTTTAGCGACCATTATTTTTCTGACTATGAGATACCTCGTCTTCCGATGAAGCAAACAGAGCAAGAGACATAATAGCAAGGAACCAGAATTGAGACCAGGAGTCCCTCGATTCGTGGTCCGGGCAAAGCGCCAGACCTCGAGAGTATCGGGGCCATGACCCCGAGTTCGGTTCGAATCCCAAAGGCCTCGGAGAACACTACTAGCTAACTGAGCACGACTAACAAAAGGCCGTGATATCCGTGACCAGCCGGATATCATGGCATGGATCTCGACATGTATCGGCATAGAACATTGGTTAAACAGAAGAGTTTTTTTTACCTTTCATAGAATTGTACTTAGGGTAAAATACCCCTACTATATAAAGGGGGGAGGGGTATGATTATCCATTGGAGACACTGTAACACGCTTATCAAGGCAATATACTATTATTTTCTCTATTATTCAAAGTTCTAGTTGTTGTTCATCAATGCTTGGTCATTATGAGTCCGGGATCGAGGGCGGATATTTCATTAAGGTTGTTGTTAAGTCCGAAATCACCTTTCTCAAGTGGTTTGATAATCTATCACCTGCGTTATCCGTTTAATCTTACGCAATTTATCGTTTGTATCGAATTAATCCACGTATCCTTAAAACCACAAACAAATTTAATTGTTATCCGTTTTTTAGGGTAAAACGTTTGGCGCCAACTGTGGGGTTAAGGATAATAGTGGCAATTTGATAAGAATTTCCATAACACGCCTTATTTTTCACTTGTTCTTTGAAGTTTTTAATTTCAGGTCAAGGCTTAAAATGTCGAACTCCCAATCTTCCCCTTTGAATATGGATGTTGAGTCTGGACACCATGGCGAGAACAACTATGTGGCACCCAGTAATGAGGTGCCCCCTGTCGACCCCAACGAAGTTCCGGCCGCTGACCTGATTGACGCCAACTCGCATGTGGCCTTCAATGCAAACTTGCCTACCGATCCTGAGAACAACATCCATAGGGGACTCCGATCGGTAGCCCAATATACAAACGACAGTGAAGGTGATGAGATCAACTTGCGAGTAATCTTCAAAATATTGCAGGTTCAACAAACAGCGATAGCCGAGTTGCAAAACCAGAGACGCGCCCCCAGCAGAGTAGAGCCTGAACCATCTCGGGGAAACGCTCACAGAAATGAACCAATCATAGAAAGGTTGAGTGAAACTGAACCGGGGACCAACCCCGAGATTATAAAGATGCTTAAGGAACTGACAAAATGGGAGGAATCGGGAGAAAAGAAGATCGAAGCCAATGACAAAAAAGTAGAAACCTACAATTCCAGGGTCGACCAAATCCAGGAGCACCACCGATATTAAAGGGTCTGGATTCCAAAAAGTTTGTTCAAAAGCCTTTCCCTCCAAGCGCAACTCCGAAGCCGATCCCAAAGAAGTTCCGCATGCCCGAATTTCCTAAGTACAACGGGACAACTGACCCAAATGAACATGCGACCTCCTACACGTGCGCCATCAAGGGGAACGACTTGGAAGATGATGAGATCGAGTTCGTCCTGCTGAAAACGTTTGGGGAGACCTTGTAAAAAGGATCTATGATATGGTATCACAACTCAAATACATCAAATAATGCCAAAGGAAACAAACCCAATCGATAAAGGTCGAATCTTTAATCAAAATCCCAAAATCGACCAAAACGTCAAACCCGGGAAACTCACAAAATCTGACAACCCATTCAATTACGAGTCCAGCCATACTACTTTCACTCAAATCCGACTCCGAATCAATTTTCAAAACTCAAAAGTTTACTTTATGAAATTTTAGACAAAACCCCCAAATTTCACTTTGAAATCATCAATCAAATACCAAAAATGAAGATGAATTCATAAAATATAACCAAAATAGAGTATATAATACTTACCCCAATCCATATGGTAAAAATCACCTCCAAACATTGTCCAAATTCGAGCTCCCCAACTCAAAATATGACCAAATGAACAAACCTTCGATATTAAGTATTTTTGCCCAGCTGTTCTGCCTCGTTTTATGTGCTAAATAATCCCAAAACTTACTTTTGATGCCTTTAAAGGATTCCTTGTAAAACTTCAGTCAAGATAGGCTTTTGAATCACTCCATTTGACCTTATAATGAAGGAGATATGGTGCCAAAGGAACCGTATCTTTCAACGACGAGGACGCTGAAGGCGTCATGCAACCGCACAATGACGCACTGGTAATATCTGTACTCATAAATAAATCTCGAGTTAAGCATGTGTTAATTGATCCAGGTAGCTCAGCCAATATCATCAGATCGAGGGTCATAGAACAGGTGGGTCTACGAGACCAAATTGTGCATGCAGTCCAAGTTCTAAACGGATTCAACATGGCATATGAGACCACTAAAGGGGAGATAACCCTACCGGTGAACACCGTCGGAACCATTCAGGAAACAAATTTCTACGTGATCGAAGGAGATATGAGATACAATGCTCTGTTTGGGAGATCATGGATTCACAACATGAGGGTGGTGCCCTCGACACTACACTAGGTGTTGAAATTCCCAACACTAGAAGGGATTAAAGCAATTTACGGAGAATAACCGGCCGCAAAGGAGATGTTCGCGATCGACGAGGTGGTCTCGATATTTGCACTATCGACATCAAAGAACCTGAGTTCGATCACCAAGGAAGGAAACAAATAGCAATCACCGATACCGGTCCCGACCGAGCCGAAAAAGTAGGGAACGGACGAGGATGATGACTACGGAGTTCCCAGGTCTTTCATAGCCCTCGACGATACCGATGCCACTAAATCAACGGTCGAGGAGCTGGAGCAAGTCATATTGATCTAGCACCTGCCCGATCGGATGGTATACCTAGGCACGAGCTTAAGTATCGAGCTCAGGAAAAAACTCATTGAATTCCTTATAGCTAATATAGATTGTTTCGCCTGGTCCTACTTTGACATGACATGAATCCCGCTGGAAATAACTACTCACAACTGAGCCTGGATCCGAAGTTCCACACTGTCAAACAGAAAAACGGCCTCAGTCCGAAGTCAAATATGCATTCATCAAAGACGAGGTATCTAATCTCCTTAAAATAGGATCCATTCGGGAACTTAAATACCCTGATTAGTTAGTAAACGTAGTAGTAGTCCCTAAAAAGGGGAATAAATTAAGAATGTGTGTAGACTATAAAGACTTGAACAAGGTATGCCCCGAGGACTCTTTTCCTTTGCCCAACATCGATCGCATGATCGATGCAACGGCCGGCCAAGAGATCCTCAGCTTTCTCGATGCCTATTCTCGGTACAACTAAATTCGGATGGACCCGGGCGACCAGAAAAAAACACCCTTCATCACTAAATACGTAATGCCATTCGGACTAAAAAACGCCGGTGCCGCTTACCAACGCCTAGTAAATCGGATGTTCGAATAGCAAATAGGAAAATCAATGGAGGTTTATATTGACGACATGTTAGTTAAGTCCTTGCGAGCAGAGGACTATTTGAAACTTTTGCAGGAAACATTCAACATATTGAAGAAATACAATATGAAGGTGAACCCGAATAAATGTGCATTCGGAGTCTGGTCCGGGAAATTCCTGGGATTCATGGTGTCCAACCGAGGAATCGAGATCAACCCCAATAAGATCAAGGCCATAGAGGACGTTACCGTGGTGGACAATGTCAAGGCCGTCTAAAGGTTAACCGGGTGCATAGCCCCTTGGGTCGATTTATTTCAAGGTTCTCCGATAAGAGCCATCGGTTCTTCTCGTTATTGAAGAAGAAGAATAACTTCTCATGGACCCCGGAGTGCCAACAAGCTTTGGAAGAAATCAAGCGGTACCTTTCGAGCCCGCCTTTGCTTCATCCTCCGAAAGAAGACAAGCAGATGTACCTGTACTTAGCGGTATCCGAGATAGAGGTAAGTAGAGTCCTGGTCCGGGAAGAAGAAGGTACACAATTTCCTATCTATTATGTTAGCAGAACTTTAGGCGAGACCGAAACTAGGTATCCTCACCTGGAAAAATGGGCGCTCGCATTGCTAAGCGCCTCTAGGAAGTTAAAACCGTATTTTCAATGCCATCCCATATGTGTCATAACTACTTACCCATTGAGAAACATAATGCATAAACCCGAGCTCTCGAGACGATTGGCCAAATGGGCCGTGAAAATTAGTGGATACGATATCGAATATCGACCTCGAACCGCCATCAAATCTCAAATTTTGGCAGACTTCGTGGCCGAATTCACGCTGGCCCTAATACCCGAGGTCGAAAGGGAATTGTTGTTGAACTCGGGGACTTCCTCGGGGATCTGGACCCTGTTTACAGACGGTGCCTCAAATGCAAAGGGGTTCGAAATTGGCGTCGTGGTGAAGCCACCGACGGGTAATATAGTTAGTCAATCTATTAGAACTGTAAAATTGACTAACAACGAGGCCAAGTATGAGGCCATGATTGTAGGTCTCAAACTGGCTAAAAGTCTGGGGGCCGATATGATCGTAACTAAGTGTGATTCCCTCCTTGTGATAAACCAAGTCAATGGGACGTTCGAAGTCAAAGAGGAACGAATGTGAAGGTACCTGGATAAACTATAGGTAACGCTACATCCGTTCAAGGAGTGGACCTTGCAACATGTACCTCGGGATCAAAACAGCGAAGCCGATGCTCTCGCTAACTTGGGATCATTGGTTGATGACGATGAATTCAGCTCTGGAACGGTCGTACAACTTATGAAATCAGTAGTGGAAGAAGGCCACACCGAGATAAATTCGACAAGGTTAACCTGGGACTGGAAAAACAAGTATATAGATTACCTGAAGACCGGGAAGCTGCCCTCAGATCCTAAAGAATCAAGAGCCTTGCATATAAAGGAGGCCAGATTCAGTTTGTCCAAAGATAACACCCTATTCAGGAGAATGTTCGATGGCCCACTCGCCATATGTCTTGGACTGAGAGATACCGAATATGTCTTAAGGGAAGTTCATGATAGCACCTGCGGGAACCATTCGGGTGTCGCATCATTGGTTCTTAAGATAAGCAGAGCCGACTACTACTAGATCGACATGGGAAAAGATGCGAAGGAGTTTGTACGAAAGTGCGACGGATGTCATAGGCACACACCGATGATCCATCAGCCCTGGGAGCTATTGCATTCCGTCCTGTCACCTTGTCCATTCATGAAATGGGGGATGGACATCGTTGGTCCCCTGCCATGGGCACCATGTAAGGCTCAATTTATATTATTTATGACTGACTAATTTTCTAAATGGGTCGAATCCCAAACATTTGAGAAAGTCAGGGAGAAAAAAGTTATTGATTTTATTTGGGACCACATAATATGCTGGTTCAGAATGCCGGCGAGATCGTATGCGACAATGGGAAGCAGTTCATCGGTAGTAAGGTGAGCAAATTTTTCGAGGACCATAAGATCAAAAGGGTCTTATCAATACCCTATCACTCTAGTGTGAATGGGCAGGCGGAGTCTACGAACAAGACCATACTCCTAAACCTTAAGAAGAGATTGACCGACGCCAAAGGAAAATGGAAAGAAATTTTGCCCGAAATACTGTGGGCATATAGTACGACCTCAAAATCTAGTACTGGGGCCACCCCATTCTCGCTGGTCTACGGTGCCGAAGTGCTAATACCGATTGAAGTAGGAGAACCGAGTTTCAGGTTCTGATATGCGACCGAAGAGTCAAATGATGAGGCCGTGAGCACGAGCCTAGAATTATTGGACGAGAGGCATGAGGCTGCCCTCGTCCGGTTAGCCGCCCAAAAACAACGGATAGAAAGGTATTACAACCAAAGAGCCAACCTCCGACACTTCAATATCAGAAACTTGGTGTTAAGAAAGGTGACACTGAACTCCCGGAACTCTAATGAGGGGAAGCTGGGACCGAATTGGGAAGGTCCATATCGAATTATCAAGATTACCGACAAAGGATCATACAAACTTAAAGCAGGGAACGGTGGGTGACTACCGAACAACTGGAACATAACCCACTTAAAACGATATTACTGCTAAGGTACGACCCCATCTATTCTTTTCTTTACATATATTATGAATTGGACTAACACTTGCAGGTAACAGCCAAAGAATGATGCAGCTATGAGGCCTGAAAGCAGGAGTTGCACTCTTTGTTCCTTGAACCGGTTTTGTCCCAAATGGGTTTTCCGGCAAGGTTTTTAACGAGATAACAGTAGATCGTGCTAACTTAGAATTGAAGACCGGTTATGAGCCGGAGTCGAGGGTCGCATCAACAATATCCAAGCCCTCTCAATGATCGACCTTGAATACTGGGGGCCATCACCTCGGATAATGATTTTAGGAAGGAAGGAAACTTTGTACTTGAACAGTCTGGGCTCGATGGATAGGATTTATTATAAGGGCCAAACGGTCAAATGAACCGTGCCCACATAGAACACTTAAGCCATAACTCGAAGCTTGTACATATTTGCAATCTTGTATGTTGCACACATAAATAAAAGAATGTTTCTACCTTGCAGATACATATCTTGTCCCTTAAGACTATTACATTTTATTCCTTAAGGATAGATATTGAGCCCAAGGACCACCTCTATCCGAATCCAAGAGATCACCCCCATTCGGGGACTGTCGTCCTAAGCAAGCCCGGATGACTCAGATATCGAAGCCCGAGGGTACAAAGCCTATTAGGAAATACCCAAACTTAAAAGTCTACGGCCATCCTAGAAATGGCTCGGAGACATCCGAGGCCCGTAATCAGAACATAAGGCCTTCATAAATTCCAAACCAGTTCAAAGGCTACCCTCGGCAAAACTTTAATTTAAAAACATTTAAGTATGAACTTTGGGGAAAGCTTCCAGTCATACCAAGCCCCACGAGTTTCAAACAAAATTACATCGAGAACGAGCCTTGTTTGAACCTCCGAACAAGACCCTATTACTATGTTTTATTTCATGCTAATGCATTGGAAATATTTGCAATCATAAAGAAGAAACCAAAGAAACTAACTCGAAAAGTGCCAAAGGAAAGCCTATATATATATATATATATATATATATATATATATATATATATATATATATATCTTTACAAAGGCCAAACGGCCTTAACAAAATGAACCAAAATATAAAAACAAAAGAAAAATCTCTAAGGCACATAAGCCTGATCTCCACCGGAGCCAGCCTCGTCATCGAGGCCATCGGGCTCGTCTCAGCCCTCGGGTTCACTGGAGTCCTCAGAGCTTTCCTTGTACTCGGGGTCAACCAGCTTCTTGGCCTCGGCCTCGGCCTCGAGCCTTTTAGCATCTTCGATCTCGACCGAAAGGTCGAAACCCCGAGCATGGACCTCCTCGAGTGCCTCTCTTCGGGACTGCCACTTCACGTATTTAACAGTGACTTTCAGTCGGTCCTGGGCCGCCTCAGCATCAACTCTGTACTGAGCCACCATCTATACAGCATCGGCCCTGGTTGTTTCCGTCACTGACTTGGCTATTTTCAGCTCCTTGACAAGGGTATCCCTTTCAGTGATAGTCTATAAGGCCCCGTAAAATTTTACCTAAAACTCGAGGTTTCATGGTGCCAAGGTAGACTTATGTGTTGATGATTGTAGATATTCTTCGTGGCGAGCTTGCGAGCCGCACTACAGACTTTTTGGGTTGAATAACACATGGGGGAGTAGAAGAAAGTTTTTGGCAGAGTATGGCATTTCTGCGATCCATTCTGCGGTCGCAAAACTGATCTGCAGACCGCAGATCCACCGTAGAGTGAAGCAGGGAACTGGGCAAATTTGGGATGATATTTTGCGGTCAATTGTGTGGCCGCATAATCGTTTCGCGAGTCGCACATTCGTCGCAGAAGCCAACATGAGAAATTTTGGAAGGAGGTTCTGCGGTCCATTATGTGACCGCAGAACTTGTCTGCGGACCACAGACCTGTCGCAGACCTAACCCGAACAGCCCAGTTTTGGGACCCCTTTTCTGCGTCCCCCTTTGCCCCGCATACCTATTTTGCGGTCCGATCTGCGACCGCAGACCCGACTTCATAGAGTTTAAGTTTGGAAAATTTCACCCGATCCCATTTTCATAAAAATAATTTGTGGGTTATTTTGGCTGGTCCTAACTGATATTTAGAGAGAGGGGAGTGGTCTAGAGTGAGAGGGGAAGTTCCTAAGGTCATTTCTTACCAATCCTTGCTCAAGTTTTGAAGAATTCACAAGAAAAAGTCACAAAGTCTTCATCCAAGAGTTAAGGTTACATACCCTAGTCATCAATTTCGAGTTTGGGGGTAGAAGATGGATAATAGGGAGTGTAGTTCTTAGGTGTAGGGGTGTTATCTATGCATGCATGTACCAACAAAGTTGTAGGAAGGTTGTTGATCTAGAAAAGGGTAGATATTGGGTTGGGGATGAAGGAATCCACCGTAGGAGGACCTTGAAACCTTAATGTACACCTAGTATTTGATAAAATGCTCCAATGAGCTGGAACTATGAACTCCTTCCTAATTTGTGTTCAATTTTGCTATATCTCTAAATAGATCGAAGTGGCTAAGAATTCCGGAACATCGTAGTAATTTAAAAAGCTCGAGGTGAGGTATGTTAGATAAAATTCTCTTTTAGAATTAAACCCCACAATGTCCTTGTAAGTCCCGAGTTGTTCACTATTAATTGATTATTCCGAATAAGCCTTGTGTAAAAATATATATGTTCAATATGTATTCCAAATGTTCTTGTTATATTATGTTCTATTTGAAAATGTGCCGAAGCATGGGTTGCATATCTAAATGTTATAACTTCAAGTCGTGATTCAAATGAAAGCTATTATGCCAAATTGTGTAAGAAGTCTCAATGTGCTTAACATTATTATTTACTCATATGTGGACTTAAAGTCTCAAATAGAAATGCTTTGTTGTTGATGATCCGTGATGATGTTTGAAAGTGAAAGAGATGAACATGAGATATGAAATACGGCCAACGTGCCAAGAGTGACATTGTGTTATGGCCATTGGTGCCAATGAAATGAATGATATATAAAAGATGATTAAATGAGTTATCAATCCTTTAAATAAATAAACACCCTGGGAGTATCGTTAGTCACCGAGGAAGGGTGGGTTGAAATAACCTAACCCCGAAACTACACGTGCCGGTATAGGAGTGAATTGTGATTACACCCCTTTATTGGGATGATATTGATGTGATGAGAATATTCCCCTTTATTGGGATGAGATGATTGCTAGAAAAGGGTGATGTCGATCCACACGGTATTGTGGTGAGATGGCTTGGCCGGTCGGGTCGTGATCGGATGCCATGCCGCACACATGGTGGTGATTGTGCTTGAGATTAAAATTAAAACAATGATTGAGATTGAGATAATGATTATGACTGTGGTTGATGTCTTTGGGTGAGACGGCCTAGCCGACCGGGCCGTGATCAGAATCCGTGCAAAGATCGCGGTGGTATATCGGTGCTAAGATCTCCCAACCTAAAATATGGAAATTTACTTGAAAACTTGTCTTGCTCCTAACTTGATGTTTTGGCATTGTTTGAGGCTCCCATTGATTTTATGATTGTCCTTCCTTGTGTTATCATTCGTTCTATTGAGAGGGTGTTTAGTCATTCATACTACTACTATTCTATATTACTAACGTCCCTTTTTCCGGGGGGCGCTGCATCTTTAATGGATGCAGGTGGTTCCACAGTAGGCGGCTTTGATCATTGATAGCGGTACGCCCTCTTCCCAACTGACTTGGTGAGCTACACTTCATATCGGGGTCATATATCTTTTGTTCCTTGTGTATTATGTTTGGAGGTATAGCCGGGGCCTTGTTACCGGCATTATCATCGTACTCTTTTATATCTATTAGAGACTTCATAGACATAGTGTATGTGGTATGTTGGTGTTGGGGAAGTCAAACTAGTAATATTGTATTTGTATCACACGTTTCACTTCAAACTCTGAAAGTGTTTGTATTTTGAACTTTATAAATGATGTAACTAATGATAAGGAATTGGTATTGCTCATATGATCCTTCCCATTGTCTAATTAATAAAATGGATCCTTCCTTTATTCACGAGTGAGTTCGGGTAGAAGGTATTGTACAGGCTTGCTCGGCCGGATTATCTTGGTTGAGCATCGGTCGCGCTCTCCGAGATTAGGGCGTGACATAGTCGAGCCCAGTTGAGACTGGAAATCTTCAATTTTTTGGGCCCGGGCCTCGGATTTCTCCCTCACCACTCGAAGTTGGACCTCCACCGAGGCCAGCTGCTCCTGGGCAGTCTCCTTGTTCGAAGCCAATCGGTCCATTTTTTCCTCCCCCTCTTCGGCCATGGCCTTGACCTCGTCCATCTCGGCCTGAAGTTGGTCAATCTTGTCAACCTTCTGCTGAACCTGCGAGTTTTGACCGTTAGTCGCCATATCTAACTTGTCATTTCTAACTTTAAAGATCTTTACATGTTCCACTAGGTCGGCATGTTCCTTCTGAGACGCGTCTAACTCAGCCTGGAGATTCTTGACTTCTTTTTCGCGTTGCTCGCTGAGAAGCTTATACATGCCCCTTTTCTCAGCAAGCTCCTTGACCTCAGCCTCGAGCTGGTTAACCTCAGCTCGGTACCGGAGAAAGGCTTCATGATGGAGTACCGAGGCCTGCAAAGATATGAAAAGGAGAAGGCATGAAAGCTATCAAAAATTAAATTTGAAGACAAAAGAGTGTAATGACGCCCTACTCAGTTCAGGGCCTACTGTGTTTCGTTGAACAAACACGGCGCATCCACCTCGTTCATTTTTGCTAATCATTTTTGGTTCTCAGGCACCGGAGGTAGCTAGCTGTTCCGACAGGGATGGAAAGAACCCGAGTATCCTCCGGGACGGTGATGATAACTGACCGCTTCTGGCTACGATCCATGCTCGGGGCGGGGAACCGATTGATCAACTTTGGGCTCGAGTTTGGCCCACTGACCTCCGAGGATGAGCTTTTCATCGACACCTCTAAATCACCCAACCCGGAGAAGTCTTCTAGAGCGGTTGAGTCCACGCCATCAAAAAAGCAACGGAGGGGATCATCCGTGCCATTAGCCCCTTCGTCGCCCGGGCTTCATCGAACATGGACTCTGTAAACAAAGGTGACCCCGAAATTTCTGTAACACTAGGCGGGGCGGAGTCGGTGTCTCGAGAAGTCTCGGCCCTCACTTTTGTACTAGCCTCTTGAACTTGAGGGGGATTAGCCTCTGTTGTTTCCCCCTCAATTTCCACGTGCTCCTTGGGAACGGATGGCTCACAGGCCACGAAAAGATCGTCCTTCTCGGGCTCATCCGTGAGCCGGTAAAGCGAGTCCAAGTCAGGAACTCGAGAGCTGGAACTTTCTTTTGGCTTACGAGCCAACCTTCTCCTTGGTTTCTTTTTCTCCGAGCTCGAGGAACTAGGAGCCCTCCTTCTTTTCTTCTCTTCTGATGCGGCCCCGGGCTGCCCTGAAGAAGAAGAATCAGCAGGCAGGTCTTCGCCCCCTACTAAGGGCCTAAACTCAATGGTCTTACGCAAGCCTGCAAAAAGAGAAGAGAAAGAATGAGAACATAGTGCTGAAAAAGAAAGTCTAGTGCTACTTATTCAGGAAGAGAAATCTTACTGTGGGAACGGGCCTCCCAGCGGCCCTTAGATAGCTCGCGCCATGAGCGGCCCCCGATCCACTCCTTGAGCCGAGGAATGGCATTTGGGACTCGAGCAAGGGCTGCACCACATCAAATACTGATGAGGAAAAGGGAGGTAAAACGTGAAATCGACATCTAAAAGAAAAGGACACTTATATGCTACATTCTACTTCTCGGGGAATGGCCTAAATTCGGTAGGTATCAGGTCGGCGGTCCTAACCCGGACAAAGCGTCCCTGCCAAACCCGATCACGGTCCTCGTTGATGCTTGAAAATGGGGCTTTGCTGGCCCGTCGCACGAGCTTTATCAGTCCCCCTGGAAGATTCGTGGACTTTATAGGCGGAGTAGATGATCGATGGTGAAGAAGCATGAGTCGATTTTATTCATGAAGAATCGGAGAAGGATTATGATCCTCCACAGTGATGGGTGGATCTGACCGAGGCACACTTCATACCTCCAACAGAAATCCAGAACAACCGGGCCCAGTGTGAAGGGGTAAGTATAAACACTCAGATACCCCTCCACAAAGGTAGTAATGTTGTCATCGGGCCCGGGGATTACTATGTCCTTATCCGCCCAGCCACAGTCCTTGCGAACCGCAGGGAGAAAGGCCTCGGTGATAGAGCAAATGTACCGGGATACCGCCTCGCATCGGCCTTGCATCGATGAAGGTTTTCGACCTTAAAGTCGTCAATGACCAAACACCCTTGGGGACGAATATTTTCAAGGGAGGTTCGGCTGTCGGTTCATCGGTAGCCATGCTCGGAGCAGACCTCTCAAGGTCAACCACATCGGGAGCGTTCTCCTCAACTTCGGCGGTCGGCTTTGAAGAGGAAGTAATAACTTTTTGGGGAACAGTGTTAGAAGTCTTCGCCATTGTTATCTAAGTTAAAATAAGTGAAAAGGAAGATTAGGAGATGAAGGACAAAAGCTTGCTGAGAAAATCAAACGTGCTGGTTCGGGTAATAGATAAACGAAAACTTGCAATTTGCTGAAAACTCTTGAAGAACGGAGGTAAAAATGTTAGGGTTGGAAGAGAGGCAGTGATATCCTGAAGGTACGAGGGAAAAAGCTTGGTCAAAAGTAAAAAATAAACGAAATAGGGGAGTATTTATAGGGGCTTCGTGCCGTTTCGTATCCAAGGACGTCATGCCGACGGCTGACACGTATTTGAAGTCATTATGACACATATGACCGGACATTTCGAATCTTTGGTCGTTTCTCCTATGGCGTGTTAGGGAAGGAATCGAGGTGCTCATGTCATTTCTTGCCATTTCCGTAAATATACTCTCCGAGAAATGAGGGGACTATCTGTATACGGGTAAAACCGAGCGCATGAGATGCCTCATCTTCCGATGAAGCAAATAGAGCAAGAGATGCAGCGGCAGGGAACCAAAATCGAGACCAGGAGCCCCTCGAGCCGGGGTCCGGGCAAAGCGCCCTACCTCGAAAGTATCAGGGCCATGACCCCGAGTTCGGTTTGAATCCCAAAGGCCTCGGCAAACACTACCAGGTAACTGAGCACGACCAACAAAAGACCGTGATATCTGTGACCAGCCGGATATCACAGCGTGGATCTCGGCATGTATCGTCATAGAACCAGTGATTGGTTAATCAGAAGATTTAACTTTCATAGAATTATACTTAGGGTAAAACTCCCTTACTATATAAATATGGGTCTGTTTATTCATTGGAGATACTGTAATGCGCTTATCAAGGCAATATACTATTATTTTCTCTGTTATTCAAAGTTCTAGTTCTTGTTCATCAGTGCTTGGTCATTGTGAGTCCGGATCGAGGGCGGATATTTCATTAAGACTGTTGTTAAGTCCGGAATTACCCTCCTCAAGTGGTTTGATAATCTATCTCCTCCGTTATCCGTTTAATTATACGCAATTTATCGTTTGTATCGATTTAATCCACGTATCTTTAAAACCACAAACAACTTTAATTGTTATCTATTTTTTAGGGTAAACATAAACTAAAATGCGTGAATGCTAATCGATGATGACATGGAAATAAGACAATGAGAGAAAGACAACATCAAAGAAAAAAAGTCAATGTAAAAGAAGAAGAATAACTTGTGGCCTCTTAAAGTAAAAATTCAGATTTGTAGGGCAAATCATTTTTCTTTTAAGAAGTATTTGAGACAACAACAAAAAAAAAAAATCAGAGTTGGGTTGAAAAAGATGATCGGAATTCTACATTACGATGGCAGGCGGAATCTAGAAAAGTTGGGAAAGAAGAAGGTCGTAATTAATATTTCCAGCAATACGCGCTCAAGTTGATCAGTTGGGAGACATGCCCTCTGCCGCGTCATCAAACGTGTTTAATAGACTCATTTTTCGACAACTAAAGATGTTCAATAGATCGGACCGTTACTTAGTTAAGGTTTTCAAATGAAAACCCCGAACAAGCCAAGGGAGCTGTCTATATATTCTGCCTATATGTATAATTTCTTAGTATTTAACAAAAATATAGGGGGCAATGATCCATTATCTAATTGTTTGTTTATAAACCACCTTGGAAACTTGAAGAGGTCTGCAGTACACTGTCTTATGATTTTTTTTTTTTTAAATTTCCTTCCCAATTTAGGAGGATTTTCACACTTAACCTCTAGCGTGACTCGAACAAATATTTTACCAACTAAGCAAACCTCATTTGTTCTGTCTTATGATTAGTGGTTACATATTTGGTAGTTAAAAAACAAAGTTTTCTTTTACAATGTAGGCCCCCTAAATTTCGAGATTGTGCGCTTAAATCCTTTCGGAAAACAGTAGGGAATTGCTCATGAAATAAGAAGTTGGAGTAAGGATCAGAGTATGAGTGACCATATATAAGGTTCAGTACATCTTCTCAAATGCGACTCGACCTCAAGGTTAATTACTCTTATTTTGGAACAACATAGTTATATAAATCAAAATAGTCGACCTGACTTGCTTTGAATCGAGCGTAATCGTAGTAACCTCCTTATCACATTTACTGCTACAAAACTTAATAGTTGTAGTAAAATCATATTTTCTGGATTTCATTTTCTGAAGTGTGAACATAAAACCATAAAAGTAACCAAAGGATGAAGAGGATCTTAAGTAATATTAAGTTCACATATCTTGTACCAATAAACAGAACTTTTGCCAGAACACTGTTTAGTAAAATAAGATAAAATAAACTTCATTGATAACTCTGACATGGTTTCAAGATTAGAGTACCCCATTACTTAACCCACAATCCGCTATATATACTATACTAAAAAGAGTTATGTCCCAATTTAACCGTCAAATTAGAGTATAACCTATTGAAAATTCTAAAGGTTTAATTAATTAAAAAGAGAGTCGCCATCTAATTATTTTAAAAGTGAATTAGGACACCAATTTTAGCTAAATAATACTTAAAGTTAACTCTGTTTTATGGTTACTTAACCTTTAGATTATTGGTAAGGATCCTAATTAATCTTATAGAGAAGGTATTAAGCACTCTATATGATCCATTAAATACGATTAACCGGCCAAACTTAGGTTAATTAATAAAAAAACATTATGCTAAAGTATTAATGTATAGCTAACTGTAACTCAATAGAATATATCTTAGACCTAAAGTATGCTAAAGTATTAATGTATAGCTAACTGTAACTCGATAGAAAATATGCTAAAGTATTAATGTATAGCTAAAGTATTTAGAACTTAGCTACTTATACCTTAAGGAAAATATTCAAGTCCATTAAAAAATCTGATGATTTTGAGGAGAATATTTAATAGATCAGTTTTGAGTTTTGACATGATAGCAATAATTTAAAATCATTCTCAAAGGAAGAACGCTTGGGGACAAGTCTTCCTACTTGTTAAAAGAAAAGCAATTTTCAATTGGACTTTTTAGAAAACACTCGACTGAATCTAAACATATTAATTTTATAAAATCTCAACTTAATGATGTTAGAAAGGATGTTAACGGGATCTTTTGAAAGACTTCATTTTAACGACTTGTGAAAGGCGTCAAATTACTGTTTTGAAGTGTCAGAAGTAGAGGTAAACACTATATGATAAAATAGGTACTCTGTTTGCTAGCTAAAGAAGAGGTCCTAAAAAATTAAATAGATTAAATCTTCAAACCCATGTTAAGCGTGAGATTTGTTATTCCCGGTCAATATTGCTGTATTTGTAAATATTAATTCTGCAAAATATAAGTTAACGTAATGAAACAATAATAATAAATTCGAGCCCACTGAATTCACAGTGTTTCCTTAAGGAATTTAATCCCCTCCTAGTACCCAAGGTAATGGATTATTTCCTCCCAGGATAGAACGAATAACACACTGGTGTAGCGGTACTTCAAACCCCAGTGTTTCGGCGAACACAAAGTTCGGTAGCAAATCACACTTACAGTTGCTTTGTTTGAAGTTAAAAAACAATGCAGAACGAAGGAGTATATACTCAGAAAAACGTATGGAAGTTCTGAGAGGAAGGAGTGCAATGTATAGCCAATTTGTTGAGCGAATTGTATGTTGAGTTGAGTATTTCTTCAACATTTGCTGCTCATATATATATATAGCAGCCAAGAAGGAGTGCAAGACCAAACGTCCACCCTTCATGGTGGATCAAGCATTACATATTTGTGGAGCAAGCACTTCATATTTGTGGAGCAAGCACTTCATGGTGGGAAGACCATTATCCGGCTGCCAAATTATCAATACACGGATTGGAAAATATCCGTTTACAAATACGGATAATCTTACGTTAATATTTACTATTAACAAATAAATTTGATCCAAAAAATTAATCAATCAATCGATCATTTGACCAAATCCAAATCCAAATCCAAATCCGAAGCCGAAGCCGAAGCCGTAGCCGAGCGAGCGACGACGACGACGGTGCGAGGCTTGCTTTCTTCTTAACTCTTTAAGAGCTACAAGAAGAGCAATTATATATATACCCACCAAAAATGTCTTCCACTTCCAATATGGGACAATGTCTCATTGTTAAGAGGGGGAAACTTAAAATTTTACTCAAAATTTCATTTTCCCTCCATTTCCCATTCACCCTCATTTTAAGAATATTACATCTTAAAAAATAAAACCTCAACAATCCCCCACATGAATGGGGAATGGCTATATCACGGAAGTATGCATGAAAAAACTGTGTGATTTACAAGCAAGGATTAATTGCATCTGGATAAATAGGTTTCCCTTTGAACTTTCCGTAGTAAACTTATGTCGGATATACTCGGTCAATCGGTAGATTTGATATCTTTGAACCGTCGATCTTTGGTGTATACCTAGACAACCATAAGTCACACAATTAACCCTTAACCGTCTTTGGTTCTCATTGTTGTGTTCGTTTCAGCCATGAACACCGCCTGGTTTCATAAGTGCGTAGAGAACTGGCCTTACAAAGTTCTCCTTGAAGCGGCTCACACTTCACACTTAAATAGGTGATTCCTAAACGTGTCATCCTGTAGATACACTATTTGATATACCCCGTATCAAATTTAGAAATCATTAAAAAACCTTAATGCTTTATCCTTGGTACTGAACATTGTCTCATCACGAGAATGGACTAAAATTTTATTTGACAATGTTGAACCGTCATTAATGACTTTGTTTGATCTCTTTGAACCTAGATCTTGGGATCTCCAGTCTTCTAGGTAGAGTTACCGCCACAATGACTTGTTCTCGGCCATAGCCCCATTCCCCTTGATGATTTCTCAACTACCTCTCTAGTTAGGCCTTTTGTAAGTGGATCCGACACATTATCACTTGACTTTACATAGTCAATTGTGATAATTCCTCTAGAGAGTAATTGCCTAACGATTTTATGTCTTCGTCGTATATGACGAGATTTACCGTTATACATGACGCTCCCAGCCCTTCCAATTGCCGCTTGACTATCACAATGTATGCATATTGGTGCCAACGGTTTGGGCCAAAATGGAATGTCTTCCAAGAAATTCCGGAGCCATTCAGCTTCTTCACCGGCTTTATCTAAGGCTATGAATTCAGCCTCCATTGTAGAGCGGGCAATACATGTTTGTTTGGACGACTTCCAAGATACCGCTCCTCCACCAATAGTGAATACATATCCACTCGTGGACTTAGAATCAGTTGAACCGGTGATCCAATTTGCATCACAGTATCCCTCAATCACCGCAGGGAAATTACTGTAGTGCAATTCAAAGTTCTGGGTATGTTCTAAATATCCCAAAACTCGTTTCATTGCCATCCAATGAGATTGGCCTGGATTGCTCGTATATCGACTCAGTTTACTTATAGCACAAGCTATGTCTGGTCGTGTACAATTCATGATATACATTAAGCATCCCAATACACGAGCATAATCCAATTGTGATATGCTTTGGCCTTTGTTCTTTGCTAATGCAAGATTCACGTCAATTGGAGTCTTTGCAACTTTAAAGCCCAAGTGCTTGAATTTTTTCAAGTACTGTCTTAATATAATGAGATTGTGACAATGCCAGACCTTGAGGAGTCTTATTGATCTTAATTCCCAGAATTAAATCAGCAACTCCCAAGTCTTTCATATCAAACTTGCTATTGAGCATACGCTTAGTAGCATTTATGTTGGCAATGTCATTACTCATTATCAACATATCATCCACATATAGGCAAACAATGACTATGTGATTTGGAACATTTTTAATGTACACGCATTTATCACATTCATTTATCTTAAAACCATTTGACAACATTGTTTGGTCAAATTTCGCATGCCATTGTTTGGGTGCTTGTTTTAGTCCGTAAAGAGACTTAACAAGTCTACATACCTTCTTTTCTTTACCTGGAACCACAAACCCTTCAGGTTGTTCCATGTAAATTTCTTCCTCCAACTCTCCATTTAAGAAGGCCGTCTTAACATCCATTTGATGAATTTCAAGACCATACACTGCAGCTAATGCTACTAACATCCGTATGGACGTAATTCTTGTAACTGGAGAGTATGTATCAAAGTAGTCTAGACCTTCTCGTTGTCTATACCCTTTGACTACGAGCCTTGCCTTGAATTTATCAATAGTGCCATCATCTTTGATTTTTCTCTTAAAAATCCATTTAGAACCCAAAGGTTTATTTCCAGGAGGAAGATCAACCAATTCCCATGTATGGTTGTTCAATATGGATTCTATTTCACTATTGACTGCCTCTTTCCAAAATAATGATTCCGAAGAAGTCATAGCTTCTTTAAATGTTTGAGGCTCATTAATAAGAAAGTCACAAAATCTGGTCCAAATGAAGTAGACGTCCTTTGACGTTTACTACGTCTTGGATCCTCCTGATTATATGTACTTTCTTTTGTTTCTTCCCGAGATCATTTAGATCCTTCACCAAACGACTCACATTCCTTTTTATACGGATATATATTTTCAAAGAACTCAGCATTATCTGATTCTATAACCGTATTATTATGAATGTCGGGATTTTCTGATTTATGAACCAGAAATCGATATGCTTTACTATTTGTCGCATATCCTATGAAAACACAATCAACGGTTTTCGGTCCTATCTTTACCCTTTTGGGTTTAGGAACTTGCACTTTTGCCAAACACCCCCACACTTTAAAATAATTCAAGTTGGGCTTCCTTCCTTTCCATTGTTCATATGGAATGGATTGTGTTTTGCTATGGGGCACTCGATTTAATATTCGATTAGCCGTAAGAATGGCTTCCCCCACAAGTTCTGTGGCAAACCAGAACTTATCAACAACGCATTCATCATCTCCTTTAATGTGCGATTCTTTCTTTCCGCAATCCCATTAGATTGGGGCGTGTAAGGGGCTGTTGTTTGATGAATAATTCCATATTCTAAACATATTTCTTCAAAAGGAGATTCATATTCACCACCCCTATCACTTCTTATCATTTTTACTTTCTTGTTAAGTTGCGTTTCAACTTCATTTTTGTATTGCCTGAATGCGTCTATTGCTTCATCTTTACTATTCAGTAAGTAAACATAGCAATATCGAGTACCATCGTCAATAAAAGTTATGAAATACTTCTTTCCACCGCGAGATGGTATTGACTTCATGTCACAAATATCTGTGTGAATTAAGTCTAAAGGATTTGAATTCCTTTCAACTGACTTATAAGGATGTTTAACATACTTAGATTCCACACATGTTTGACATTTTGATTTTTCGCATTCAAACTTGGGCAGTACTTCCAAGTTAATCATTTTCCGCAAGGTTTTATAATTGACATGACCCAAACGTACATGCCATAAATCATTTGACTCAAGTAAGTAAGAAGAAGCTGAAATATTATTATTATTTTCAACAACCATTACATTTAGGTTGAAAAGGCCCTCGGTGAGGTAACCTTTTCCCACAAATATTTCATTCTTACTAATTACAACCTTGTTGGATACAAAAACGCACTTAAAACCGTGCTTAACAAGAAGTCCAGTAGAGACTAAATTCTTTCTCATTTCGGGAACATGAAGGACATTGTTCAAAGTCATGACCTTGCCAGAAGTCATTTTTAGAAATACCTTCCCATATCCTTCAACTTTTGCTGTTGAAGCATTTCCCATATAAACTGTCTCTCCGGGTTCAGCAAGAGCATAGGTAGCAAAAGCCTCTCTAACTGCACAAACATGGCGAGTGGCTCCTGAATCAAACCACCACAGTTTAGGATTTCCCACCAAGTTACATTCAGAGAGCATGGCACACAAGTTATCAACATCATCATGGTTTACTACCATGTTTGCTTGACCCCTTTTCTTGTCTTTCTTCGGAGCACGACACTCCGTAGATTTGTGTCCGGTTTTCCCACAGTTGTAGCAGTTTCCACTGAACCGCTTCTTACTTGGGTTGTATTTCGGACCAGAAGCCTTCTTCCTCTTTTTGTTAGCTTCAACAATATTTTCTCCCATTATTGTTGAATTTCCACGGCCTCTCCTTTCAGCAGCTTTATTGTCCTCTTCGATTCTCAACCGAACAATGAGATCTTCAAGGGACATTTCCTTTCGTTTGTGTTTCAAATAATTTTTGAAGTCCTTCCACAACGGAGGCAACTTCTCAATCATTGCTGCTACTTGGAATGCTTCGTTGATTACAAGACCTTCAACAAGTAGATCATGAATAATCACTTGCAATTCCTGGACTTGAGTAATAACAGACTTGCTATCTATCATTTTGTAGTCCAGAAATTTTGCGGCAACGAATTTCTTCATCCCGGCATCTTCAGTCTTATATTTCTTTTCAAGCGCATTCCACAATTCTTTGGATGTCTCCATGCTACTGTATACATTATACAGATTATCATCCAGTCCGCTAAGAATATAATTCTTGCATAAAAAATCAGAATGCTTCCATGCTTCAATCACGAGAAAGCGTTCATTATCTGGAGTTTTATCCGGCAGATCAGGAACATCTTCCTTGATGAACTTCTGTAGACATAACGTAGTTAAGTAGAAGAACATCTTCTGCTGCCAGCGTTTGAAATCAATCCCGAAAAATTTTTCGGGTTTTTCTGCCGGTGCCAACGCCGGTGTTCGGCTTGTCGTTGCGTTGGCAGTCGCCATCGGAACAGCTTGGTTTTCATTTTCAGTCATCATCTTTTTCAGAAAAGAATGACACAAACAAACGTTTAATACACGTTTTCAAACTGGAGTAAAAATCACGTAGATTTTAATATCCAACAAAACGCCACGAAGGCTTAACTCTCCAAAACGGGAGTACACAAACCACAAAGGTTTTAGTTTGCAGAATAATAAGAATAACACAAGTACAGAAATAAATATTAAATTCCTTAAGATTGTTATTCCCGGTCAATATTGCTGTATTTGTAAATATTAATTCTGCAAAATATAAGTTAACGTAATGAAACAATAATAATAAATTCGAGCCCACTGAATTCACAGTATTTCCTTAAGGAATTTAATCCCCTCCTAGTACCCAAGGTAATGGATTATTTCCTCCCAGGATAGAACGAATAACACACTGGTGTAGCGGTACTTCAAACCCCAGTGTTTCGGCGAACACAAAGTTCGGTAGCAAATCACACTTACAGTTGCTTTGTTTGAAGTTAAAAAACAATGCAGAACGAAGGAGTATATACTCAGAAAAACGTATGGAAGTTCTGAGAGGAAGGAGTGCAATGTATAGCCAATTTGTTGAGCGAATTGTATGTTGAGTTGAGTATTTCTTCAACATTTGCTGCTCATATATATATAGCAGCCAAGAAGGAGTGCAAGACCAAACGTCCACCCTTCATGGTGGATCAAGCATTACATATTTGTGGAGCAAGCACTTCATATTTGTGGAGCAAGCACTTCATGGTGGGAAGACCATTATCCGGCTGCCAAATTATCAATACACGGATTGGAAAATATCCGTTTACAAATACGGATAATCTTACGTTAATATTTACTATTAACAAATAAATTTGGTCCAAAAAATTAATCAATCAATCGATCATTTGACCAAATCCAAATCCAAATCCAAATCCGAAGCCGAAGCCGAAGCCGAAGCCGAGCCGAGCGAGCGACGACGACGACGGCGCGAGGCTTGCTTTCTTCTTAACTCTTTAAGAGCTACAAGAAGAGCAATTATATATATACCCACCAAAAATGTCTTCCACTTCCAATATGGGACAATGTCTCATTGTTAAGAGGGGGAAACTTAAAATTTTACTCAAAATTTTATTTTTCCTCCATTTCCCATTCACCCTCATTTTAAGAATATTACATCTTAAAAAATAAAACCTCAACAATCCCCCACATGAATGGGGAATGGCTATATCACGGAAGTATGCATGAAAAAACTGTGTGATTTACAAGCAAGGATTAATTGCATCTGGATAAATAGGTTTCCCTTTGAACTTTCCGTAGTAAACTTATGTCGGATATACTCGGTCAATCGGTAGATTTGATATCTTTGAACCGTCGATCTTTGGTGTATACCTAGACAACCATAAGTCACACAATTAACCCTTAACCGTCTTTGGTTCTCATTGTTGTGTTCGTTTCAGCCATGAACACCGCCTGGTTTCATAAGTGCGTAGAGAACTGGCCTTACAAAGTTCTCCTTGAAGCGGCTCACACTTCACACTTAAATAGGTGATTCCTAAACGTGTCATCCTGTAGATACACTATTTGATATACCCCGTATCAAATTTAGAAATCATTAAAAAGCCTTAATGCTTTATCCTTGGTACTGAACATTGTCTCATCACGAGAATGGACTAAAATTTTATTTGACAATGTTGAACCGTCATTAATGACTTTGTTTGATCTCTTTGAACCTAGATCTTGGGATCTCCAGTCTTCTAGGTAGAGTTACCGCCACAATGACTTGTTCTCGGCCATAGCCCCATTCCCCTTGATGATTTCTCAACTACCTCTCTAGTTAGGCCTTTTGTAAGTGGATCCGACACATTATCACTTGACTTTACATAGTCAATTGTGATAATTCCTCTAGAGAGTAATTGCCTAACGGTTTTATGTCTTCGTCGTATATGACGAGATTTACCGTTATACATGACGCTCCCAGCCCTTCCAATTGCCGCTTGACTATCACAATGTATGCATATTGGTGCCAACGGACGGCGCGAGGCTTGCTTTCTTCTTAACTCTTTAAGAGCTACAAGAAGAGCAATTATATATATACCCACCAAAAATGTCTTCCACTTCCAATATGGGACAATGTCTCATTGTTAAGAGGGGAAAACTTAAAATTTTACTCAAAATTTCATTTTCCCTCCATTTCCCATTCACCCTCATTTTAAGAATATTACATCTTAAAAAATAAAACCTCAACAAGATTAACACAAATACAAATAAATCGGAAGACATCAAGAAATTAAATAAAAGAATCGTAAAAAGAAAGAGAAGATAAGAAAGACTCCATTTGCTCCAAAGTGTACATGCAAAGAAAGGGAAAAATAATAAGCATGAGCAATATAATCTTAACGTTACAAATCATATACGCAACAACTAGCTGAAGATAAAAACGGTAAAGCACCACAATTCCTACAGTGATGCTAAAACACCTTATCAATACAAAAGTTTGTTCTTTATAGAGGAAATTGAAGTCAACAAGATGAAAGCACATATTCTGTTTCTTTTAATATATATAATTATAGGCAGGATTTGCAAACTAAGTTAACACTTTTTAATGCATTACTATGACATATTAAGTCAAGTAACATTTATTTTAAACTAAAAGAATAAACCATTCATGGCCATGTCGCATAAACACATGCACAAGGCCCTATAGCAGTATCACCACGTACAAGTCTAAAGCCATCGAATTAAATTACAGCATGCTAAGTGTTAAGCTCTTTAACAAAATGGTATCCAATCCTAAAGAGAGTGTTTAACTAGCCATTGCATATGTCTAACTAGGTTATGTGCAGAAACATGTGTCTTTCTACAGTCATAATCTTCTCAAGATTTAAGAATATCATAAGAAACTTGTTTAAGATAGATTTTAGATCACCTATAATTAACTACAATGAACAAGATATCTTTACTGTTAAATTATGCTCCAAATAATTTTGGACAATGAGTTAAAATAAATTCCTATGGGCATGCTGTCTAAGATGTGAAAGACACAAGGTAGAGCAAATATTCACTTAACAGTGGACATTTAACCAAATCTATAGAAAAGATATCTAAAGATAGACAACTTTCTACCATACATAGCAAAAGAATAGGAACAAAACTTCTGCACATGAATTCTAAGCTGTGAACTGGAAAAGAAACTACCAAACTAATACTTGGGCATCATCTTTAAATAAGGAAAAACCTAGTACAGGATTTCAAATAAGCTTTAATACCATACATAATACTTAATCTCGATTTCAGTCAAGAAGGCAACTTCCAGTGTGCCCAAAAGACAGAATGCTTATCGAAAATCATCATCCTAGCTTCTAAGCTTTCCAACTTCACTTTTTTAGTCCATATTACAACAAAATACTTCTTTTACATAATACTATTAAAGTAGGAAAGCTGCGGTTAATCCTAAATATCACACTGCTTAATAAATTATCTAATAATTGATCCAAACATATCATTCTTGTTTAAATGACACAAGTATAGAACAGATGGGCTTTCATACACAGGATTATTTCACAAAAAGAGACCTACGTCGCGATTTCTATGTTGAAAATAATTGCATGTCTTCAAACCAACATTTATTATGAACCTAAAACAAAAACAAGGAAAAGAAAGATTTGTATTCGGTCAAAACCGGGCTCTCCCCCTTGTGTGATTAATCGAGACTGGAATATGATAGGTTAAGGTTCGACCTCGTATTATATCGAACCATGGTGCAAAATTAGATCGTGGAACTCGTGGCCCAAAGACCGATCAAGATCGAGATCGAGCAAGATTGAAACCGAGCAAGATCAAGGGAAACTTACCGAGCCAAATAACGGACATCCGAAATATCCGCGATCGGTCGATGATCACGGCGGAAATCTCGGCACATATTAAGGAGAGGCCGAGTAATTAGCAAATCATAAGAATTTTTACCCTCTATAAAATTGTACCAAGAGTAGGACACCCCTACTATATAAAGGGGGGTCTGATCATTTGTAATAGACATCATATCTACGCAACATAAAGCAATATACAGACACTTTCTAGTTTTTATTATCTTGTTATTCTATTAGCCTTTTCATACTTCAGTTGAAACATCTTTGGTTTGAAGGTGGTCAAACTCGAGGGCCAAGGTAATTCGATACGCGTGGTTTGCATTTATTCTTCTCTTGTCAATTTCAATATTAATCTTTCTTCTTAATTTGTGCCAGGTTATATCACGTATCCTTAAAACCGCGTATAAATTCAATTGTTATTCTTTTTTTAGGGTAAACAGTTTGGCGCCCACCTTGGGGCTAAGGATAATAATGATTATTTGGTGCAAACTTTCATAACACACACTATTTTACACTTGTTCTTTGGAGTGTTTTTGATTCCAGGACCAAAATGTCGAACTTACAATCGGCACCCCTTCACGTTGACAATGATTCCGGCCACCATGGCGAGAATGACAACATAGCACCAGGGAACGACGTACCTTCGGTCGATCTCGATGGAGTTTCGGCTGTAGATCCAGTTGACATCAGTTCGCATGTAGCCATCAACGCAAATTTGGCCGTCGATCTCGAGGGCAGTGTCCGTAGGGATGTTCGATCGGCCGCTCAAAGCACCCCACGACGGCGAAGAGGGTGGGATCAACCTGCGAGTAATCTTTGAAATGTTGCAGGCTCAACATGCAGCGATAGCCCAGCTCCAAAACCAGAATCGCCCACCGGTCAGGATCGAGACCGAGCCATCCCAGGAAGTTATCCACAAGGTCGAATCAGCTTTAAGGAAATCTAACTAGAAAGAATCGGGGACTGACCCTGCAATTATGAAGATGCTCGAAGAGTTGACAAAACGAATCGAGTCGGGGGAAAAGAAGATTGAGGCAAATGATAAGAAGGTGGAAACTTACAATTTCAGGGTCGATCAAATCCCGGGGGCACCACCGATATTGAAGGGTCTGGACTCCAAACAATTCATGCAAAAACCTTTCACCCCCAGCGTGGCTCCTAATCTGATTCTCAAGAAATTCCGAATGCCCGAAATTCTTAAATATAACGGAACGACCGACCCGAACGAGCATGTCACCTCTTACACATGCGCTATCAAAGGGAATGATCTAGAGGATGACGAGATCGAATCAGTCTTGCTAAAAACATCCGGAGAGACCCTTTCAAAGGGGGCTATGATATGGTACCGCAATTTTCCACCTAATTCTATTGACTCATTTGCTATGCTTGCAGATTCTTTCGTAAAGGCACATGCCGGAGCCATCAAGGTCAAAACCAGGAAATCAGACCTTTTCAAGGTAAGGCAGAAGGACAACGAAATACTTAGAGAATTCGTGTCTCGATTCCAAATGGAACGGATGGACCTGCCACCAGTCGCCGACGATTGGGCAGTTCAAGCTTTCACCCAAGGACTTAATTTTCGAAGCTCAGTGGCTTCGCAGCAGTTTAAGCAGAATTTGATAGAATACCCGGCTGTCACTTGGGCCGATGTACATAATCGGTATTAGTCAAAAATTAGGGTCGAAGACGAGCAACTCGGGGTTCCTTCCGGGTCTGTTTATCCTATTAGACCCGTCGACAGAATTAAGAGGGATATCGACCGAGAACCAGGTCGAACAGAGAACGATATCTGCCATATAATGAAGATCGTATGGGCGACGGACCTGGGCGAAATCCTGTACGAAATGAAAGGATAAGTGATCGAGGTCAGATCTCTCGAGGGTTCATGAGTAAGAACGACTTCGACAAGCCCATCGGACACAAAGAGGCACCTCGGTTATCAGAGTACAACTTTAGTGTTGATGCAACTGCCATCGTATCAGCTATCAACATTTCAAAGATACTAGATGGCCTCGACCTCTACAAACCGATCCAACAAAAAGGGATCCTAACCAAATATGCAAATATCATGGCACACATGGCCACAGAACGAAGGATTGTCGACAATTGAGAGAAGAAGTAGCCCGGTTATTCAACAACGGGCATCTTCGAGCATTTCTGAGCGACCGAGTTAAGAATCATTTCAAAAACAGGGATTCCAATAAACAGAATGAACAGGACGAGCCCCAACACGTCATTCATATAATCATCGGAGTTGTCTATGTTCCTCAAGGTTCGGCGATAAAACACACCAAAGTATTAATCACAAGGGAAAAATGAACCCGAGATTACATACTAGAAGGAACTTTATCTTTCAACGATGAGGACGCAAAAGGAATCATACAGCCCCATAATGATGCACTGGTAATTTCTGTAGTCATGAATAAAACTCGAGTTAAACGTGTGTTAATTGATCCAGGTAGTTCGGCCAACATCATTCGATCGAGGGTCATAGAACAACTCGGCCTACATGACCAAATCATGCCTGCGGCCCGAGTGCTAAACGGATTCAACATGGCTTGCGAAACTACTAAGGGAGAAATAATGTTGCCGGTAAACGTAGCTGGTACCACCTAGGAGACCAAGTTTTAAGTGATCGAAGGGGATATGAGGTACAATGCCCTATTCGGGAGGCCATGGATCCACAACAAGAGGGTTGTGCCCTCGACCCTTCACCATGTATTAAAATTCCGACACTAGAAGGGATAAAGACGGTTTACGGGGAGCAACCCGCCGCAAAGGAGATGCTTGCCGTCGATGAAGTAATTCCAATATCAACATTCTCATCGACAAAGGACTCAGGTTCGAAAGCGAAATAGGAAGCCAAATAACAATCATCGATGCCAACCTCGACCCAATCAGACATGCAAGGGATTGATGAAGATGACGATTACATGGTTCCTCGATCCTTTATAGCTCCCGATGATTCCGATGCTACTAAATCGACGGTTGAAGAGCTGGAGCAAGTCATACTGATCGAACATCTTCCCGATCGAAAGGTATACCTAGGCATGAGATTAACTCCCGAGCTCAGGAAAAGACTCATTTAATTTCTTATTGCTAATATAGATTGTTTTGCTTTGTCCCATCTTCATATGATAGGGTTTCCGTCGGAGATCACCACTCACAAACTAAGCCTCGACCCGAAATTCCATCCGGTCAAGAAGAAAAAGAGACCGAAGTCCGAGATCAAGCATGCTTTCATCAAAGACGAGGTAACTAAAGTCCATCCGGGAAGTCAAATATCCGGAATGGCTAGAAACATAGTGGTAGTCCCTAAAAAGGGAATAAATTGAGAATGTATGTGGATTACAAGGATTTAAATAAGGCATGCCCCAAAGATTGTTTCCCGTTGCCTAACATCGATCGCATGATCGATGCCACAGCTGGCAATGAGATCCTCAATTTTCTCGATGCCTATTCCGGGTATAACTAAATACGGATGAACCCAGATGATCAAGAAAAGATCTCTTTCATCACTAAGTACGGCACATACTGTTATAATGTAATGCCAATTGTATTTTTTGGCAAGGTTTTTAAAGAGGCAACAGTGGATCGTGCTAACTTAGAATCGAAGGTCGATCACGAGGCTCCTCTACCATCAACATCGAATACTGGGGGGCATTACCCTTGGATCTCAACTTTTGCGAGGAAATTACTTCGTAATAGAAGGGTCTCGATATGTAAGATTCGTTGTAAGGGCCAAACAGTCCAACGAACCATGCCCACATAATTTGCTCGAGCCCTGGCATAAAACATGTACGCATGTATAAATGTTTTTCACAAGAATAAAGAGAAGTACTTTCCTTGCAATTATCTTATGTCTTAGAAAAATTTCCTCTTCACAATAAAGAGAAATACTTTTCGATCTCTTAAGGAAACGAGCTCAAGGGCCGATTATAACCAAAGTTCGGATGATCACTCCCTCACTTGGGGACTGCCGTCCGAAAAACAAACTCGAACATATCGAACTATTAAACATCGGAGGCATAAGACCTCTAAAGCAACCCTCGAATTTTAAAGGCCACGGACATACCCACTCGGGGATTGTTATCTTAAGCAAGCATGGATAACTCGGGAAAGCAAGCTCACTGGGCTACACCTGAATTAAAAGGCTACAACTATATTAACACAGCTCGGAGACGTCCGAGAATCGTAACATAAAATAAGCCTTCAAAATTTTCTTAACTGGTTTTAAAGGCTACCCTCGACAAACTATAATATGAGTTACTTACTTTGAGACAAGGTTCCCGGTAACATCGAACCTCCAAGATGAATCAAAAATAAAAATAATCTAAAGACAGGGTTTGTTAAAACTTACACAACATAAGCTATTTTATGCTAAGGTATTCCGACCTTTGTGAATACAAGTAATAAAGTAGAGGAAAAAATTGAAAGCCAAAAGGGAAAAGAAAGCCTTGTATATATTTACCCAATAATCTTTTTACAGAGTCCATAATGGCTTATTTCAAAAATTTACAATGGCCAAAACAGCTTCAACGGAGGCAGCATCTCTGCCCTTGGGATCTTCCCCGCCTTCAGACTCGCTTAAACGCTCGGAATCTTCCTCAGGAAAGGCCAGCTTCCGGGCCCTGGGTTCTTCTGCTTTGGCATTTTCAATTTCAGCGAGTATATTGAAGTCCTGAGCATAGACCCCCTCGAGGGCTCTCCCTCGAGCTTGCCACCTTGCATGATCCACCATGTTTTTCGTTTGTGCCTGGATGGCCTCGACGTCGACCTTGAATTGGGATACTTTAGCATCGACTTTGGTATTGGCCATGGCCACCTCAGATTTGGACGCCTCGAGTTCATCGGCCAAGTTTGCCCTATCAGAAATAGCCAAGTCCAATCGGGATTGAAGCTCCTCGATTTTCTTGACCTGCATCAAAGGCCTTCTCTTTTACAGCTCGGAGCTGGGTCTCGGCCGACTCCAATTGTGCTTGGGCAGCTTCCCTTTTCGAGGCTAAGATGACCATATTTTTCTTAAACTCCTCAGCCTCAGCTTGAATTTTATTTACCTGTGCTAGAAGCTCCCCAATTTTTCTGGACCTGCAGGATCGGATCGTTAGTCACTATCTTCAATTCGGCTTCACTATCGTGAAGCACTCAAAATACCTGCTTGTCCATCTCGGCATGCTCATTCTGAGCCGTTACTAAATAGGCCTGAAGCTTCTCATTGAGAAGCTTGTAGGTGTCACTCTTCTCAGTGAGGTCCCGAACCTCGGCCACGTGGTGAGTGAATTCCTCCTGGTATCGGAGGAAAGTCTCATTATGCAACACCGAAGCCTACAAGCATAAGGGAATGTGTTATGGTTATTTACAACTTTAAATTTAAAATATATGAGAAGAAAGATACACAAAGTTACCAGATTTAATGCTTGTTGGGCTTCACCGAATAGGTAGGGGGTTTCCACCCTGTCCATCACTTCCTGATCTTCTTCGGTCACCAAGCACCGAAGGTAGCTAGCGACCCCCACGGGGGCAGAGAAAACCCCGGCATCCTACGGGATAGAGAAAGCTATTGACCGTCTTCGGTCAGGATAGACGCTCGGGGCCGGGAACCGGTTCACCAATTTTGGGCTAGAGGAAGACCCACTGGCTCCCGACGATTGTATCTTCTTTGGCACCAGCAAGTATCCGAGCCCAGTGACATCCTTAAAGGCAGTGGACTCAAATCCATCCAAGAAGTGGTGAATATGAGTCTCCCCCTGAGGCCAATCATAAGAACGACTTTCTAACATACCGGCCTCGTGAATCATGGCGTCTGAAATCTGAGTGGACACGGTAATGTTGATCTCCCCAAGCACGTCTCTCGGGATACCTTCCTCTTCTCGAGAAGCGTCGCCCCTAATCTCTCTATCGACCCCTTTAGCTGGGGGCGGAGTGGCCTCAACCCCTTATGGTTCGGGAGCTTCGGCTAAGACTCCCTTGCATCATAACGCCTGCCCGCACACGGGCCACCAACTGAGATTTCTCTTTTTCTTCTTCTTCTTCTTCTTCTTCTTCTTCTTCCTTAATCGGCGGATTAAGTACGAGGATAGAGCACCGGTGCTTCCCTTGGGCTTGCGCGACCTCTTCTTCGGCTTCTTCTTTTCCGAGTTTAGGGAACTCGGGATCCTTTTCCTCTTCTTTTCATCACCCTGCTTCGGAGCAGGGGACTTGAGAGGCACATCCTCCTCACCGGATGGAGGCCTCATGGCAACATCTTTGGGGAGACCTACAAAAGAAAACATAACGATAAGAATTCGACTATACGAGGAGGGAATTAAACATTATTACATCAAAAGAAAAAACTTACCATGATTACGGGCCTCCCATCAACCCTTAGATAATTCCATCCAAGCACCCTCGGAATATGGTCTCTATGACACAAGGCCCTCGACCCATTCCTTGAGTTCAGGAACTACGTCCGGCACCTGGGCTGCAACTGTAACACCAAAAATATTGATAGAGAAGGAGATAAGAGGTAAAACAACAAGATTGAACATTCAAGGCGAAGTACTACTTATGATTCATATTCCATTTCTTAGGAAATGACATGTCTTCGGCAGGGATCAGGTCCAAAGTCTTTATTCGAACAAATCGGCCCATCCAACCTCGGTCCCGAGCCTCGTCTATACTCGAGAACGGGGCCTTGCTGGCCCGGCGAGCAAGCTTGATCAGCCCTCCTCGATAGAGTTGGGGACTGTAGAGGTGCATAAGGTGATCGAGGGTAAAGGAACATTCCTCGATTTTGCTTACGAAGAATCGGAGGAGAATCACTATTCTCCAGAAGGAATGGTGGATCTGGCCAAGAGTCACGTCGTAACTCTTGCACAAAGCAATGATGAGAGGGTCTAAGGGACCCAACGTGAAGGGGTAAGTATAAATACTTAGAAAATACTCCACGTGGGTAGTGATCGATTACTGGGGAAAAGGTACCACCACATGCTTATCGACCCAGTTGCAATCCTCTTTAACCTTGGTGAGGAGATCATCGGTAATTGTGCATATGTACCTCGAGACCGGCTCACATCGACCCGGTACCGAGGAGGTCTTTTCAATCTTAAAATCGGCAACAGTAGGACAACCTGCAGGAACGAATTCCTCGGGATGAGGTTCCGTCGCAGCCCCGTCGGCGGCGGGTCGTGATGAAGAAGCGGCCTCCTTTTGCGGTACAATCTTAGAAGTTTTCGCCATTGTAGAACAGAAGAAAAGGGAATTAGGATGGTATGCAGTTTGCTAAAAGTTCAAGAAATTTGGGTGCAAGAGTTGCAAAGCAAAGGGATTTTTGAAAAGAAACAAGAATAGGAGGGGCTTTGAACGAAAAGTTTGAATAGATGAAGGTTAGAGTACTAGTAGCTTGCTGGTGACGGTTCAGAACCCATAGTGCCCCACCAGCAATTGACATGCATTTAATACCTTGGTAACTTGACCGACGGGACGTTTCGATATCCATTTGTTGCTTACGTCATAGTCGGGTGTATCAGTGACGTTCGTCGCTTATGTCATGGCCCATCGAGACGGGATTCGGAAGTTTATATCGTTTCTCGTCATCTTCTCTCTGAGAAACTAGGGGACTATCTGTATACAGTCAAAATCGGTATCGCCCCTTGTGTGATTAATCAAGATTGGAATATGATAGGTTAAGGTTAGACCTCGTATTATATCGAACCATGATGCAAAATTAGATCGTCGAGCTCGTGGCCCAAAAATCGATCAAGATCGAAACCGAGCAAAATCGAGGGAAATATCAAGGAGAGGCCGAGTAATTAGCAAATCATAAGAACTTTTACCCTGTATTGAATTGTACCAAGAGAAGGACACCCCTACTATATAAAAGGGGTCTGATCATTTGTAATAGACATCATATCAAAGCAACATAAAGCAATATACTTGCACTTTCTAGCTTTTATTATCTTTTTATTCTATTAGTCTGTTCATACTTCAGTTGAAACATCTTTGGTTTGAAGGTGGTCAAACACGAGGGCCAAGGCAATTCAATACATGTGGTTTACATTTATTCTTCTATTGTCAATTTCAATATTAATTTGTTTTCTTAATTTGTGCCAAGTTATATCTCGTATCAATAAAATAGCGTATAAATTCAATTGTTATTGTAAACAAGATTGAAACAGACCATTTGTAGGGCAGTGAACTAAGGCTGGTCTAAGATACACTATCGAACTCGACCTCGAACTCACTACCTTAGACGATCGTCAGTCAAATAAACCTTTGTAATGGCTAAAAATCCAACAGAGGTAGAGACAAATATAACCAGAGAAGTCGGTTTTCAGTTAGAGGAAAAGAAATACAGTAAGTTTAGTAAGTTTTGAAAGAATAGAGGCGGCTGAAAACTCTCAACTTTGGGGTGGAAATGGGCGACTGAACCATAAGTTTTTGGGGGGTAAAGGTGCGGCTCCAGCCTTTTCGAAAATCTCTTCAAAGGCTAGTATTTATAGGCTGATTTCTAGGGTTCTTGGTTTGGGCGGGATTTTGAAATTGAGTGAAAGCTATTGAACGTTTGAAATTTGAATGTTGATGTTGCAGAAAATTAAATGAGGTGCAGAGCTTCTTGTTCAAAAATGATAATGGCAAGTCTGCCATGGCTTAGCAACAATGGAATTTTGTGAAGAAAAGGAAAGGGAGGAGAGGAAGCGTCTCTTTAGGAGAGAGAATGAAAAAATTAAAATTCTAATTGTGTTTAGGTCTTTGAGAATGAAATAATGAATTTTCACCGGTGGATTAAGAGCTTATACGGCTGAGATTAAGTATGGAATATCTATTAAAACTACGTAGTTTCGATGGGGTTCTAAAGTGTTCTATAGTTGGGCTAAAGTGGAGGATTTTGGGCTGCTGGTTGGGTGGATTTGGGTTGACTTTGTCTTGTTCTTAGGCTATTGAGTTGGCAGATTTGGACTTCTCTTGTGGGTAGGAATAATCTAAAACGGGCTAGTCCCTTAAGGTAATGGACCTTTTCCCTTCTTCCTTTTATTTACTTGGACTTCGAACATGGACCAAAATAATAATAATAATAATAATATATATAATAATAAGCAAAAATAATATTAAGTAGACAATTAAATTGCTTGACATGTCTAGCAATGAATATTTATATCAAATAGTGTTGTAATGCTTAAGCAGAATGATTATGAATTAAAATGCCAAAATCTATCTTAGTATACAATCATTACAATGGCCATGCAAATAATATATAAATAACTTGGGTAAATATTCTATAAATAAAAGTAGGGTTAATGCAATACAAAGAGAGATATTTTCTAAGAAAATATCGTTGATTGATTAATTTTGAATAAAACAACTTGAGTGATAATTATAAGTCTAAATTGTACTAAAAATACCAGATTAAATACTCTTACATCATTAACGAGATTAGAAGCTCAAGTAAATAATTTGGAAGAAAAGAGATACAAAATTGGATGTCAACAAAAAGCATGAAGACTAAAGTTAGATGTTGATTTACCAAAATGATCCTATAATCTTAATAGACTTTTATGCCCTTAAAATAATAAATAATACCTTCAATATTTATAAACAAAGAGGTAGCTACAAAAGTTTGTTTGCGAACTTTACATGTACCTAATTAAATTCTTCACATAATTACAAAGTAATTTCTTGAACGTCTCATACATGTATAACTGTCTTCTACCGCTAACTTTTGTAATTCTCATATTTTTTATTATCCTTCTCTTTCTCTTAATTAACTCGAGTTTTGAGATTTTATGATTCCTAAATGCAATGCTTTGCTTAGAAATACAGTTGGATTCAAAGCTGATTTACCAGATACGTTTACAAAATGAAAAATATATATTATATTTATCTTTTTCTCACTCTTTTTTGGCTATTTCACAATCATTTTTCTAAATTTTGAGTTCGTTGATTTTCCCATGCATTCACCGTTTTATGATCTTTATAGTTCAAGCGGTAAAAGTCTAAAGTAAAGAGGTAATACGTTTCATATTTTCAGGTTGAAGAACGTATGAAACTAAAAGGTTTCCTGTGATGACCCAAAATGTCTATCTCTAAATTTAATAAGTAATTATGTGTTCTAAGACTTCGAGCACCATTTATCATTCCTCGACTTGCGTGCGCAGTCCGTAAAATTTTTCGGAAAGTTTTCATGTGTTAAAAATTGATTAAAATGTGAAATAAAGCCTTAAAACTCAATTGAGTTGACTTTGGTCAACATTTTGAGCAAACAGACCCAGATCAATGTTTTGACAGTTCTGGTAGCTCCGTATCTTGATTTGGAACTTGGGCATACACCCGAAATTTAATTTGGAGGTCCCTAGCTCAAGTTATGGCCATTTAACGGAAACTAGTAATTTAAAGACTAAAGATTTCCAAGTTTAACCACGGGGTTGAATTTTTGATATCGGGGTCGGAATTCAATTCTGGAAATTGAAATAGCTCCGTTATATCATTTATGACTTGTGTGCCAAATTTAAAGTCATTCCGGATTCATTTAACATGTTTTGGCACAAGATTTGTAAATTAAAAAGTTTGGAAACTCAAAAGATCGAATCGAGGTGTGAATTGTAATTTCAGCGTTATTTGACGTGATATGAGACCCCGAGTAAGTCCGTATAATGCTTTAGGACTTGACTTGTTGGTATATTTGGTTGAGATCCCGAGGGTCTCGGGTAGATTTCGGGTGGTCAACGGAATTTAATTTTGGCATTTCAAGAACGTTCGACGTCAATTCTTCAAGAATAAGTGGTATCCCATTAAGCAAATGAATTCTAAATTCAGTTTTTATAGAAGCATTAGATCCGTATTGAAATTTTGGAGCCATAGCAAAAAGAATCATCGAATTCGGACATCGTATGAGAGAGTTATGCCCATTTTCGTGTCTGAGAGTATTTTTCATAGCCGCCAGCGCCCAGGGTAGCGTGGGGCGCTAGCCCTGGTGCTGGGAATTATTGGTGTTCTGGAAACTGCGCCACAGGCAGCGCCCCACGCTACCTGTGGCGCTCGAAAATACCAGAAACCCCATAAAACGGAGAGTTTAGCCATTTTACTCATTTTTGAGTTTGGGGAGCTCGGTTTAGGCGATATTTGGGCGATTTTCACGGGAAAAAATTAGGGTAAGTGTTCTTTATCCTATATTGATCATATTTCATGATTCCATACTCATTTATATCATGAATCCACGAATTTATGAAAGAAAAATCAGATTTTTATAAAACTTTCCAAAAATGTAAAACGAAGATTTGAAGGTCAATCCGATGTCGGAATTTGATAATTTTTGTATGGTTGGACTCGTCTCGGAATGGGTGTTCGGATTTCGTAAGTTTTGATTTGAGATGTGGGCCCCACTGTCAATTTTTAAAGTGAATTTCGGATTTTTATCCGGAAAATTAGTAAATTCATATGGAATTAATTTCTACGATTTGTATTGAGTATATCGAATTATTTGTGAATAGATTTGAAGCTTTTGGAGACAAATTTAAAAGAAAAAGCTGTGGTCGAGTAATTTATTGGAATTTGCATAGCGAGGTAAGTGTCGTGGTTAACCTTGACTTGAGGGAATAAACCCTTAAATTATTTGTTATGTAAAATGCATGTGAACGACGTATAGGCGAGGTGACGAGTGTCTATACGTCATCAAATTAATTATTTGCATAATTTTTTAAAAATCATAAATTGTTCTAAGACACGAATTAATTGTTATAATAATTATTTCTTTCCTATTCCCGGACAAATATTAATTCTTGAATTCCTGCAATAATTGTTACATGCTATTTGATTTATGTGTATTAATTGCTACTTGACATTTAGCATACTAAATATTAAACTATTTATTTTCTCGTCGATTTTTATAATAAATTGCTAATTGTCATTGCTTGTTTCATAATTAAATCATAACTATTGAATGCTTGTTATTTTAAAATTTTATATTAATTGTTGCATTTATTGGGGCAATTTATTCTATAAGAATTGGCAAATGAATATATTGGAGGAGCGGGTTACGCGCCGCAACAGAGTTGATTGAAATGAATATATTGGAGGATCGGGTTGCACGCCGCAATAGACTTGTTTAAAAGTCCATATTGGAGGATCGGGTTGCACGCCGCAACAGACTTGTTTAAAAGTCATATTGGAGGATCGGGTTGCACGCCGCAACAGACTTGTTTAAAAGTCCATATTAGAGGATCGGGTTGCACGCCACAACAGACTTGTTTAAAAGTCCATATTGGAGGATCGGGTTGCACGCCGCAACAGACTTGTTTAAAAGTTAATATTGGAGGATCAGGTTGCACGCCGTAACAGACTTGTTAAAAAGTTAATATTGGAGGATCCGGTTGCACGCCGCAATAGACTTATAGAGAAGTCAATATTGGGGGATCGGATTGCACGCCGCAACAGACTTATTTAAAAGTCTATATATATATATATATACTTGATTGAAATAAATATATGACATACTTGATTAAAAGAAAAATATTGGGAGAGCGGGTTGCACGCTGCAACAGAATTGAATTTGAATATATTGTGAGAGCTATGGAAATGATAATTGGTTATAACTACTGAGTTGGCTTCAACCATTATAAATGAGTTACCTGATTTATTTCTATTATTGATGTTGTTACTAATATTGCGTACAGGTTAATGTAAGTGAACCGCCTTAGCCTCGTCACTACTTCGTCGAGGTTAGGCTTAGCACTTACCAGTACATGGGGTCGGTTGTACTGATACTACACTCTGCACTTCTTGTGCAGATTTTGGAGTTGGTCCCAGCGGCGTACCATAGACTTGCTCGGATTTCAGCTACTCAGAGGAGACTTGAGGTATAACTGCACGGTATTCGCAGTTCTAAAGTCCCCGTCTACTGTACCTTAACTGTGTGTTTATTTTCAGACAGCTTTATTTTATTCAGACCTTTATTTTTATTATTCTAGAAGCTCGTGCACTTGTGACACCAATTCTGGGATGGTATTTAGACGCCGTTAGTTTTATAGATTATTCACTATATTTTAGACCTTACTTCCGCATTTGTTTCTTTATTATTAATAAATTTAAAAATTGTTTAAAAATGCTAATATTATTTTAACATTGGCTTGCCTAGCAAGTGAAATGTTAGGCGCCATCATGGTCCGAAGGTGGGAATTTTGGGTCGTGACAGTTGGTATCAAAGCACTAGGTTACATAGGTCTCACGAGTCATGAGCAAGCTTAGTAGAGTCTGAAGGATCGGTACGGAGACGTCTGTACTTTTCTCTTAGAGGCTATGAAGTTTAGGAAAAATATCACCTCTTTCATTCCTTATCGTGCGACATTGATCTTGCTTGAAACCTATATCTCACATTCCTTTTTATCTACTCGTGTATGACATTGCGCTCTTGGTATCAGTTATGTATCGACGGTTCGTGATGCCGCAGATGAACTACGAGGGAGCCAGAGATGCTCAAATATTGCCTCAACGTGTGATTCTGACTGAAGATGCGGACGTATAAGGAGATCACCCAATGAATAATGTGGGGTGTGCAACGTACCTTGGCATCTGGTTGATTTATGCGAGTTGTGAAGGTTAATATTGTGGACCATCGGACGAGGTGAACTATGACTTCGCGCCGAGTGGGGGAGTCCACTATCGATGAATGGATTGCGAGTCGTGTGTTACATCAGTTTTGGCCTGAAATGTATATATGTGGTACTAAAAGGTTCTCCCAAAATTTACATGTATTTAAGGCCCGAGATCTTGTAGAGAATAAGGTTGGGACTTGCGGTATATCCGCTTTCGAAATAATCTTATACTTCAGTACTAAAGGAGTTAGAGAAACAATATTAAATTTACAGAAGGCCTACTCGGCATGGACGTCACGGTTGCGGATTTTGGGGTGCTTCGGAGGAAGTACAGTGGTTGACGAGATTTTGGACTAAGAATTGTCTGTATGGAGCTCTACTTTTGTGATCATTGTATATAAATAAGGGTAAAGTCTAGCCCAAAGAAGAATCGAAGAGTATGTTAAGAAATGGGTCAGCTCAACAGTGTTGAGTCAGCATAACAAAAGAAGAAATTGGCCTTGGGAGAGATAATTCTCCACAGGTGTCTGTGGCAAGCCTATGAAGAGGGCAGACCAGCCAATACAACACCGCCCACTTGGCTCGGTTCTCAGGAATATTTTTGAAAGAGTTTGTTTCCCGTACTCTCCATAATGCATGGCGCATAGGGTTTGGACGATTGCGTCAAGTCACCATGAAGGTGTCATAATATGCCATCAGGTTCAATAAGTTAGCCTGTCATATTCCTACTTTGCTTCCTACAGCCAGAGAGCGAGTCCACATAATCATTAAATGACTCAATTATGAACGTAAAATTTTGTATGAATCGGGAGCTACAGGCTGATATTTCATTTTCACTAGTGGTAGAAATTGCCAAGATATTAGAACGTTTTTGGGGTGAGGAAAAAGGAAACTAAGGAGACCAAGACGTCTCGAGGTTCTGGGGGATTCAGTGGATTCTACTCTGCGAGTATAAATCATTATGACGGGGCTCGGGCAGTCGGCTAGCCTAGTTCACACATAGGATTAATCGAGGCGCTCTAGTAAGTTCTTTTAATGCACCACTGACATAAGTGTTCTACAATGGTTATTCCAGTTATTTGGCACAGACTCAGTATGAGCAGCCAAACTCGCAAATGGGTTGTTATGAATGTGGTGATACTAGGCACATCATGAGAAAATTATCCCAGACTTGGGAGAGACATATTTCATCAAAGCACTCAGGCTACGTGCCCCATTGCAGTTACTACACCACCCACACGACCAGTTAGGGGTGGAGGACAGGCGAGTAGAAGGCGTCCTAGAGGTGGAGACCCAGCCATTGTTACAATTGTTTTATGGTATGGCGGAGGTCGATACATCAGATGGTGTCATTACAGGCGCGACCTCGATTTAATATAAAGGAATAATTTCCTTAACTTGATTTGGTTCTGAGTATCGAGACGAGTCCTCCTATTGTGTCCCACTTATTAGTGGGCTTCGTAATTCTATAATCTACTTATGTGTCTACTTCTGTTTGGAGGTTTTATGGAGATAACTACACCTATCATTCCATGATGGACTCTAATAAGATCTGTGAGGATAAAGGTGCCTTTCTGGTACTTATTTCGGTATGTTCTGATGTATTTTTGGAAAATTAATTACAAATTGTGAATTATATGCCCTACCGGTGTGGGGTTCATTATGTGTTGTGATTTTATTTAACGAAAGTTATTTAAAAGGAGAAAATGGAAATTTTCGATTGGCACGATGTGCATATTACTTGTGATTCAAAACTGAGAACGAGATCCTCGCATTTTAATATAAAATGATATGTTTAAACCGGGCTACGAGCTGTGGTAGAAGTTATATAAGGACGAGATCCTTGTGATAAAAACCCTTGTGTTTAAATCCTCCCTTGTGAAATTAAATTTTTACTATAGTACTAATAGGGAGTCATGCCTGCTAGGCTTATTTTAAAATATTTGTATGAAATTCTCTTTGCATACTTGCCAAATTCGTGTTGTAATATTGAGTTGTAACCTACGAGGTAGGTGCCCGCCCAGGTGGCGTTAAATATGACTCGTTAATTCGGGTAAATGATTATGAGGTCTTCATGCCTCACATCTCGTTATTAGTATTGTGAAGGTTTGAAAAGAGATTTTTGTTAACATGAAGTTAATTGATGATTCTGTAATTGATTATGAACAACTATTAAGACCAGATTAACTCAAAAAGGTGTCCCATTCAGATGGTCAGACGAGTGTGAGTTGAGCTTTCAGAAGCTTAAGACCGCTTTGACTACGGCGCCAGTGTCGGTATTACCCACAGGTTCAGGATCGTATACGGTATATTGTGACGCATCTCACATTGGGCTTGTTGCAGTATTAATACAAAATGGCAAGGTAATTGCATATGCGGCGCGGTAGTTGAAAGTTCATAAGAAGAATTATCCTGTCCATGACTTAGAATTGGCAGCCATTGTCATGCGCTGAAGATTTAGAGGTATTACCTCTACGATGTCTCATGTGAGGTATTTACTGATCATCACAGCCTTCAATATCTATTCAAACAAAAAGATCTTAATTTGAGGCAGAGGAGATGTTTGGAGTTGTTGAAAGACTATGATATCACCATTTTGTATCACCCCGGAAAGGCCAATTTGGTGGCCGATGCTTTGAGTAGAAAGGCTGTGAGTATGGGCAGTCTTGCGTATATTCCGGTTGGTGAGAGGCCATTAGCTACAGATGTTCAGACTTTGGCTAATCAGTTCGTGAGGTTAAATGTTTCAGAACCCAGTCGGGTTCTAGCTTGTACAGTCGCTCGGTCTTCTTTATATGAGCGCATCAGAGAGAGGTAGTATGATGATCCTCACTTACTTGTCCTTAAGGATATGGTGCGACACGGTGATGCCAAACGGGTTGCTGTGAGGGAAGATGGAATTCTGCGAATGCAGGGTCGTATTTGTGTGCCTAATGTGGATGGGCTTTGTGAATTAATTCTTGAAGAAACACACAGTTTCAGGTATTCTATTCATCCAGGTACCGCCAAAATGTATCAAGATTTGCGGCAACATTATTGGTGGAGGAGAATGAAAAAGGATATAGTTGCATATGTAGCTCAGTGTCTGAATTGTCAGCAAGTTAAGTACGAGCATCAGAGACCTGGTGGTTTGCTTCAGAAGTTAGAAATTCCTGAGTGGAAGTGGGAGCGTATCACTATGGATTTTGTTGTTGGGCTCCCACGAACTTAGAGAAAATTTGGCGTAGTTTGGGTCATTGTGGACAGGTTGACCAAGTCAGTACATTTCATTCCTGTGGCAGTTAACTATTCTTCAGAGAGGTCAGCCGAAATTTACATTCGTGAGATTGTCCGCCTTCACGAGGTGCCCGTGTCTATTATTTCAGATCGAGGTACGTAGTTTACCTCACATATCTGGAGGGCTTTACAGTGTGAGTTAGGCACGCGGGTGGAGTTGAGTACATCATTTCATCCACAGACAGACGGACAGTCAGAGCGCACTATTCAGATATTGGAAGATATGCCCCGCGCTTATGTTATAGACTTTGAAAGTTCTTGGGATCATTTCTTGCCACTTGCGGAGTTTGCTTATAATAATAGCTACCAGTCGAGCATTCAGATGGCTCCATATGAGGTATTATACGGAAGGCGATGCCGATCGCCAGTTGGTTTGAATCGGGAGAGGCTCGGTTGTTGGGTACCGATTTGGTACAGGATGCCTTGGATAAGGTCAAGATTATTCAGGATCGACTTCGCACAGCTTAGTCTAGGCAAAAGAGTTATGCCGATCATAAAGTTCGTGATATTGCATTCATGGTTGGAGAACGAATATTGCTTCGGGTTTCACCTATGAAAGGTGTAATGAGGTTCGGAAAGAAGGGCAAGTTGAGCCCTAGGTATATCGGACCCTTTGAAATTCTTGAAAGGGTGGGTGAAGTAGCCTACATGCTTGCATTACCACCTAGTTTATCAGCGGTTCATCCGGTGTTTCATGTGTCTATACTCCGAAAATATCATGGTGATCCGTCCCATGTGTTAGATTTCATCTCAGTCCAATTGGACAAAGATTTGACTTATGAGGAGGAGCCGGTGGCTTTTCTAGCCCGGCAGATCCGACAGTTGAGGTCTAAGAGTTATCCGTCAATTCGGGTGCAATGGAGAGATCAGCCGGTAGAGGCATCTACCTGGGAGTCCGAGTCGGACATGTGGAGTAAATATCCATACCTTTTCTCCAGCTTAGGTATTTTTTGTCTAACTCCGTTTGAGGACGAACGTTTGTTTTAGAGGTGGAGAATGTGATGACCCAAAATGTCATCTCTAAGTTTAATAAGTAATTATGTGTTCTAAGACCTCGAGCACCATTTATCATTCCTCAACTTGCGTGCGCAGTCCGTAAAATTTTTCGGAAAGTTTTCATGTGTAAAAAATTGATTAAAATGTGAAATAGAGCCTTAAAACTCAACTGAGTTGACTTTGGTCAATATTTTGAGCAAACAGACCCGGATCAATATTTTGACAGTTTCAGTAGCTCCGTATCATGATTTGAAACTTGGGCATATACCCGAAATTTAATTTGGAGATCCCTATCTCAAGTTATGGCCATTTAACGGAAATTAGTAATTTAAAGACTAAAGATTTCCAAGTTTGACCACGGGGTTGAATTTTTGATATCGGGGTCGGAATTCAATTCTGGAAATTGGAATAGCTCTGTTATGTCATTTATGACTTGTGTGCCAAATTTGTCATTCCGGATTCATTTAACATGTTTTGGCACAAGATTTGTAAATTAAAAAGTTTGGAAACTCAAAAGATCGAATCGAGGTGTGAATAGTAATTTCAGCGTTGTTTGACGTGATATGAGACCCCGAGTAAGTTCGTATAATATTTTAGGACTTGTTGGTATATTTGATTGAGATCCCGAGGGTCTCGGGTGGATTTCGGGTGGTCAACGGAATTTAATTTTGGCATTTCAAGAACGTTCGACGTCTATTCTTCAAGAATAAGTGGTATCCCATTAAGCAAATGAATTCCAAATTCAGTTTTTATGGAATCATTAGATCCATATTGAAATTTTGGAGCCATAGCAAAAAGAATCATCGAATTCGGATATCGTATGAGAGAGTTATGCCCATTTTCGTGTCGGAGAGTATTTTTCGTAGCCGCCAGCGCCCAGGGTAGCGTGGGGCGCTAGCCCTGGCGCTTGGAATTATTGGTGTTCTGGAAACTGCGCCACAGGCAGCGCCCCACGCTACCTGTGGCGCTCGAAAATACCAGAAACCCCATAAAACGGAGAGTTTAGCCATTTTACTCATTTTTGAGTTTGGGGAGCTCGGTTTAGGCGATATTTGGGCGATTTTTACGGGAAAAAATTAGGGTAAGTATTCTTTATCCTATATTGATCATATTTCATGATTCCATACTCATTTATATCATGAATCCATGAATTTATGAAAGAAAAATCAGATTTTTACAAAACTTTCCAAAAATATAAAACGAAGATTTGAAGGTCAATCCGATGTCGGAATTTGATAATTTTTGTATGGTTGGACTCGTCTCGGAATGGGTGTTCGGATTTCGTAAGTTTTTTTGAGATTTGAGATGTGGGCCCCACTGTTAATTTTTAAAGTGAATTTCGGATTTTTATCCGAAAAATTAGTAAATTCATATAGAATTAATTCCTACGATTTGTATTGAGTATATCGAATTATTTGTGAATAGATTTGAAGCTTTTGGAGACAAATTTAAAAGGAAAAGCTGTGGTCGAGTAATTTATTGGAATTTGCATAGCGAGGTAAGTGTCGTGGTTAACCTTGACTTGAGGGAATAGTACCCTTAAATTATTTGTTATGTGAAATGCATGTGAACGACGTATAGGCGAGGTGACGAGTGTCTATACGTCGTTAAATTAATTATTTGCATAATTATTTAAAAATCATAAATTGTTCTAAGACACGAATTAATTGTTATAATAATTATTTCTTTCCTATTCCTTGACAAATATTAATTCTTGAATTCCTGCAATAATTGTTACATGCTATTTGATTTATGTGTATTAATTGCTACTTGACATTTAGCATGTTAAATATTAAACTGTTTATTTTCTCGCCGATTTTTATAATAAATTGCTAATTGTCATTGCTTGTTTCATAATTAAATCATAACTATTGAATGCTTGTTGTTTTAAAATTTTATATTAATTATTGCATTTATTGGGGCAATTTATTCTATAAGAATTGGTAAATGAATATATTGGAGGAGCGGGTTGCGCGCCGCAACAGAGTTGGTTGAAATGAATATATTGGAGGATCGGGTTGCACGCCGCAACAGACTTGTTTAAAAGTCCATATTGGAGGATCGGGTTGCACGCCGCAACAGACTTGTTTAAAAGTCCATATTGGAGGATCGGGTTGCATGCCGCAACAGACTTGTTTAAAAGTCCATATTGGAGGATCGGGTTGCACGCCGCAACAGACTTGTTTAAAAGTCCATATTGGAGGATCGGGTTGCACGCCGCAACAGACTTGTTTAAAAGTTAATATTGGAGGATCGGGTTGCACGCCGCAATAGACTATAGAGAAGTCAATATTGGGGGATCGGATTGCACGCCGCAACAGACTTATTTAAAAGTCTATATATATACTTTATTGAAATAAATATATGACATACTTGATTAAAAGGAAAATATTGGGAGAGCGGGTTGCACGCTACAACAGAATTGAATGTGAATATATTGTGAGAGCTATGGAAATGATAATTGGTTATAACTACTGAGTTGGCTTCAACCATTATAAATGAGTTACCTGATTTATTTCTATTATTGATGTTGTTACTAATATTGCGTACAGGTTAATGTAAGTGAACCGCCTTAGCCTCGTCACTACTTCGTCGAGGTTAGGCTCAGCACTTACCAGTACATGGGGTCGGTTGTACTGATACTACACTCTGCACTTCTTGTGCAGATTTTAGAGTTGGTCCCAGCAGCGTACCATAGACTTGCTCGGATTTCAGCTACTCAGAGGAGACTTGAGGTATAACTGCACGGCGTTTGCAGTTCTGAAGTCCCCGTCTACTGTATCTTAGCTGTGTGTTTATTTTTAGACAGCTTTATTTTATTCAGACCTTTATTTTTATTATTCTAGAAGCTCGTGCACTTGTGACACCAATTCTGGGATGGTATTTAGACGCCGTTAGTTTTATGGATTATTCACTATATTTTAGACCTTACTTCCGCATTTGTTTCTTTATTATTATTAAATTTAAAAATTGTTTAAAAATGCTAATATTATTTTAACGTTGGCTTGCCTAGCAAGTGAAATGTTAGGCGTCATCACGGTCCGAAGGTAGAAATTTCGGGTCGTGACATTTCCCAAGTACTAAAATGAAGAAACATATTTTAATCACAAGTTAGAAACTCCACAATTGCTCTTCCAACTACCCTCGTGCATAAACAGGAGATCACAAATGGATATGGACAGAGCTGGGAGACGGGATGAAGGACAGCTATTCTGCTGATGGATAATGTTTCAGCGGCATTGAAAGGCACGAGGCATATATATATATAAGTGTTATCCAGGAGGACGGGGAGATCGATGGGAACGTCACACACCTTATAGGAGTGGGTTGGATAGAAATGGAGGTTAGCATCTGGAGTCCTGTGTGATAAGAAAGTCCCATTGATACTCAAAGGTAAGTTTTATAGAGCGGTGGTTAGACCGGCCATGTAGTATGAGGTAAAGTGTTGGCCGGTTAAGAACTCACATATACAGAAGATAAAAGTGGCAGAGATGAGGATGTTGAGATGGATGTGTGAGCACACTAGGATGGATAAGATTAGGAATGAAAATATTCGGGAGAAGGTTGGCGTGACTTCTATAGATGACAAGATGCGGGTATCGAGACTTTAGATGGTTTGGGCTTGTGCGGAGGAGGAGCCCTAATGTCCCGGTAAGAAGGTGTGAGCGGTTGCTTTTGGCGGGAACGAAAAGATGTAGAGGGAGGCCTAAGAAGTATTAGGGGAGAGGTGATCAGGCAGGACATGACGAGACTTCAGATTTCCGAGGACATGTCCCTTGATAGGAAGGTGTGGAGATTGAGCATTAAAGTTATAGGTTAGGAGATAATATTTTTTCTACTTCGTTCGGAATGTGAGGATAGGCTGATAGGATTGTCTTAGATTTCTAGTGATTTATGTTGTATTCTCACCATTCTCATACATGTATAACTTTCTTCTACCGCTAACTTTTGCAATTCTCATATTTTTTATTATCCTTCTCTTTCTCTTAATTAACTCGAGTTTTGAGATTTCATGATTCCTAAATGCAATGCTTTGCTTAGAAATACAGTTGGATTCAAAGCTGATTTACCAGATTCGTTCACAAAATGAAAAATACATATTTATATATTTTCATATTTATTTTTTTCTCACCTTTTTTTTTTTGCTATTTCACAATTATTTTGCTAAATTTTGAGTTCGTTGATTTTCCCATGCATTCACCGTTTTATGATCTTTATAGTTCAAGCGGTAAAAGTCTAAAGTAAAGAGGTAATACATTTCATATTTTCAGGTAGAAGAACGTATGAAACTAAAAGGTTTCCCAAGTACTAAAATGAAGAAACACATTTTAATTACAAGTTAGAAACTCCACAATTGCTCTTCCAACTACCCTCGTGCATAAACAAGAGATCAAATATGGACATGGACAGAGCTGGGAGATGGGATGAAGGACAGCGATTCTGCTGATGGATCATATTTCAGAGGCATTGAAAGGCACGGGGCATATATATATATATATATATATATATATATATATATATATTGGTGTTATCCAAGAGGACGAGGAGATCGATGAGGACGTCACACACCTTATAGGGGTGGGTTGAATGAAATGGAGATTGTAATTATGGCCAATATTTTGGCTAATGGAGTCCATCTCACATAAGCATAAGCATCTTTGCAAAGTGTAGACTTTGTTGGCAATATTCTTTGAGACCCAAAAATATTGCATTGTGTGTTGGACATCATTTGCACAAGTTGTATCTCTTCTTTTACACCTAAGAGGCCAAGACCTTTTTGCCTATAAAAGGGAAGGCTATTAGTTCATTTTAGACACACCAACAAGACTTGTCTTCAATTCTCGTTTCTTCCTTTCTTCCTTTATTAAGAGTGTTTTGTATGAGAGTTAGTGTTGGGAAATACTTGTGTGAACCCTTTCTTTGGAGTGATCTTGTGAGGTTATTCTCTTAGGGTATTTGGGATTAATTAGACTGTTTACTCTAATTTTGTACTCTCTTTTGTACTCTTATTATTATAGTAAATTGCTCCTCTCCGCTTGTGGACGTAGGTCACTTTGATCGTACCACGTTAAATTTGTATCTTCTTTATCTACTTTAATTACCGTTGTTATTAATTTCAATTGTCTTTGTTATTGTCATTATACCATTATTTGGCTAAATTTCGCACCACCCGGGTTCCCGATCCTAACAGAGGTTATAATCTGGAGTCCTGTGTGATAAAAAAAGTGCTATTGATACTCAAAGGTAAGTTATACAGAGCGGTGGTTAGACCGACCATGTTGTATGGGGTAGAGTGTTGGCCGGTTAAGAACTCACATATACAGAAGATGAAAGTAGCAGTGATGAGGATGTTGAGGTGGATGTGTGGGCACACTAGGATGGATAAGATTAGGAATGAAGATATTCGGGAGAAGGTGGGTGTGACTTCTATAGATGACAAGATGCGGGTATCGAGATTTAGATAATTTGGGTATGTGCGGAGGAGGAGCCCTAATGTCCCAGTAAGAAGGTGTGAGCGGTTGGCTTTCGTGGGAACGAGAAGAGGTAGAGGGCGGCCTAAGAAATATTGGGGAGAGGTGATCAGGCAGGACATGACGATACTTCAGATTTTTGAGGACATGGCCCTTGATAGAAAGGTGTAGAGATCGAGCATTAGAGTTGTAGGTTAGGAGGTAGTTGAGCATTTTTTATACTTCGCCCCGAGTGTGAGGATAGACTGATAGGACTGTCTTAAATTTCTTGTGGTTTATGTTGTGTTCCGGCTATTCTCATACATGTATAACTGTCTTCCACCACTAACTTTTGCAATTCTCATATTTTTTATTATCCTTCTCTTTCTCTTAATTAACTCGAGTTTTGAGATTTTATGATTCCTAAATCCAATGCTTTGCTTAGAAATACAGTTGGATTCAAAGCTGATTTACCAGATACGTTTACAAAATAAAAAATACATACATTTTTATATATATATATATATATATATATATATATATATATATATATATATATATATATTGGTGTTATCCAGGACGACGGGGAGATCGATGAGGACGTCACACAGTATAGAGATGGATTGGATGAAATGAAGGTTAGCATCTGGAGTCCTGTGTGATAAGAAAGTATGCCATTGATACCCAGAGTTAAGTTTTATAGAGCGGTGGTTAGACCGGCCATGTTGTATGGGGTAGAGTGTTGGCCGGTTAAGAACTCACATATACAGAAGATGAAAGTAGCAAATATGAGGATGTTGAGATGGATGTGTGGGCACACTAGGATGCTTGGTTAAGAATAGGAATGAAGATATTCGGGAGAAGGTGGTCATGACTTCTATAGATGAATAGATGCAGGCATCGAGACTTAGATAGTTTGGGCATGTGCGGAGGAGGAGCCCTGATGCCCCGGTAAGAAAGTGTGAGCGGTTGACTTTGGCGGGAACGAGAAGAGGTAGATGGCGGTATAAGAAGTATTGGAGAGAGGTGATCAGGCAGGACATGGCGAGGCTTCAGATTTCCGAGGACATGGCCCTTGATAGGAAGGTGTGGAGATCGAGCATTAGAGTTGTAGGTTAGGAGGTAGTTTGGCATTGTTTCTACTTTGTTCCGGGTGTGAGGATAGACTGATAGGATTGTCTTAGATTTCTAGTGGTTTATGTTGTGTTCTCACTATTCTCCTGTTTTTCTTTACTGGTTATTGTATTGTGTTTCAACTATTTTTTGGTTTCTTATAATGCTTTATTATTTCTATGGTTTCTGTTGATGGTACTGATATATTGTCTTTTTTGTCTTTTTCGTTTTCTTAAGCCTAGGGTCTATAGGAAATAACCTCTCTACTCCACGGGGGTAGGGGTAAGGTATGCGTACACACTACCCTCCATAGACCCCTTACTTTTGGAATTTTATTGGGTTATTGTTGTTTATATATTTGATTTCTGTTTTTGAGGAGGTTGACAGGTAATTAGGATGCATTTTATCTTTACATCTTCGTCGTTTGATTCCTTCCTTATCCTTGGAACAAATAAAACCATGAAAAGTTCCAAATGAACTAATAAATTTCACACGAAGTTAGTGGATTTTCACACGGTAGCAAAAGTCCTTTAGGCATTGAAAACATTGGATACATTTAACTGATATTTTTCTCTTTTTTATACTTATATATTGTTTTTCTATTTCCTGTCATTTTGTTTATTTCTTTTTTAGTTTTTATTATAAATTTTATTTGAGGGAGATATAAAAATATCAATCTTCTTAAACATAAGTGTCAACAATTCATACCAAGTTAAGTCAACAATTCATACTAAGTTAAAGGCCTAGGAGGAAGAAGAAAAGTGGGCAAAATATCTGGTTTTCATATCCCATAAGTTTGCATTACCACTTTTATCAAAGTCTCTGATTTTCATATCCCATAAGTTTGCCTTACCATTTTTTCTTTTTCATTATTTGTTTTTTCTATTTTTGTTATTCAATTTCCTAGATGCTAATTTTAATGAATTGTGTCATATCAAGCGTGCATATTTCTTAACGATTCTCTTTGTTATATAATTTTATATAGGGTATAAAAATCAAGAAAAGATGATTGCTTACTGTTAATTAATCTATGTCTATCATTATCTGTTACTACTATTAAGTATCTCTATCGCATTAACTACAATGTACTTCTTTGCAGCTTTATGAAAATGATAATAATCGAAGACGTTTGTTGATTGAAAACCTATATGACTTCTACAAAATACTACTTCTATTTGATACAATATATCTTTGTAAAAAAAGGAGGTTGTAGTTTCTTTAAGACAAGGCAGAATCTTCTAGGCATGAAGTATTTTCAAGCATAACCTATATTGTTCATATTCACATATCAACTCTTTGTTGAAATATATATTTAAAAATAATGGTCAAGTTAAATAGTTGATACATTAGAAGATTTGCATAATCGAACTTGTTCAAACACTGCTTTGTTCATTAAAGACAATATTGCCATTATAAAACACAAAAATGCTAACGATAAACCAAAAAATAAAATTTCACCGACCTTATGAAGTTACAAACTATAGTGATGATCGAAGAATGGAAAAAAAATATATTAAAGAATCAATTTTCACCACTTGAAAATAAAGTATATTCTTTCAAATCTACTCGAAAGTAATTTCGGATAATGGCAATCGTAATTACTTAATCATTATGTTAACACTTAAGTCGGCCTGATTGGTTCACATATCTGTAATTCGTCGCACACATAGTTTACTATATTTATATTGTTTTAAATATTTTTATTCTTATGAGCATGGGATACACGTGCAACGCACATGTTCAAAGTGGAAAGTTCTAAATTAGAAAGTTAAATTACTAAAATGCATTTTTTAAAACCTAATTATCCTACTTACAAATTAAACTAAAACTCATAATCCAAAGAGGTGCATTTTCTTTCCGAAAAAGATGTCATTTAACGAATGAGTACTCTTGGGTTCTTAAGAATAAAACAAAGGAAAAAATTGGAAGAAAAAAAGTAAAAAGTTGAGAAAAAGACAACTAAAGAAACGGTGCGAATATGTGGTTAAGTTCATTTGTGATAGAAGAATGACTATTTTTCTAAGTAAAGAAATAATGGTCCTACAAGATTGTGGTGTTCTTTGAGTCTAATAAGTTTTGAAAATCATATTATTTTCATATATATAATGTGACAAATAATGTAGAGATCCAAAGTCAAGGATTGAGTTTCTGAAAAAAACTAAGTCAACAATCATGAGTGTGCAGTAATATTTTAAATATAATTTTTGTAATGACCCAATCGATCGTTTTGCGCATTTGCACTTCGCTCGATGATTTGAGGGCATGAGTAGTTCCGTATGATGTATTATGATTTATGTGAATCGTCGGTTTTGGTTTTCAGATTATTTGAAATTGATTTGGAAGAATGAATTTCATTGATGAAACTTTAAGTTGGATGAGTTGACCAAGTTAGACTTTTGTGAATTTGAACCTGGAACAGAGTTTTGATGGTTCTGTTAGGTCCGGATGGTGATTTTGGACTCGGGCGTATGCCCGGATTTGCAATTGGATATTTCTGGAAGGATTCGGTGCTAATTGACGAAAGTTGGAAATTTGAAGAATTGGAAAGTTCATAAGTTTGAACGGAAGTTGACTTTGATGATATCAGATTGGGATTGTGGTTCCGGGAATTGGAATTGCTTCGTTATGTTATTTGTGGCTTGTGTGAAAAATTTGAGTTCACCTCGAGTTGATTTGATATGTTTCGGCGCGAGTTTTGAAAGTTGAAAAATCTAGAGTTCATTAAGTTCGATTTGAGGTGCGATTCGTCGTTTCAATATTGTTATGTGTGATTTGAGGCCTCAAGTAGATCCATATTATGTTATGGGACTTGTTGGTATATTCGGACGGGTCCCGATGGGCTCGAGTGGGTTTCGGACGAGGTTCAGACTATTTCGTCACATGTTGCATTTGGCTAAGGTGTTGGTTCTGGTGTGGCCGCATCTGCGCACAGTTGGTCGCAGAAGCGACACCGCAGATGCAGGGTCTTCTTCGCAGAATCGAGGTGAGACTTGGGCAAGGAAGACCGCAGAAGCGGAAATTGGGGTGCATCTGCGGTCCCGCAGAAGCGATGGTCTTGGGCGTAGAAGTGAACTTGAGCGTAGAAGCGTGTTTGGCTTCGCACCTGCAGTTGCGCAGAAGCGGATGGAGATCCGCATGTGCGAGGGGTCAGCTGGATAGCTGTCACGACCTAAAATCCTAACCTTCCGCGATGGCGCCTAACATGGTACTAGGCAAGCCGATTTCTCACAAATATTCCCAACACTTTTAACAAGAATGAATTTAAAGAAGTTTTAATAGTAAAAGTTCTCATAACCGGGATAGAAAACCCAAAACATAATGCGGAACTCCCAACTATCGGGGTGTCACAGAGTATATGAGCATCTATACATCACAAGTCTGGAAAGTCTATAATAGTTTGTGTAATGACCCGGCCGATCGTTTTGAGTATTACAACCCCGTTCCCCTATTTACTGCTCAATTTATGCCTTACATTTGTTAAGTGACTTGCCGGGGGTAATTGGTTCGGGTCCGGTGAGGTTTTAAAATGATTTGGAATACTTAGTTCCAAGGTTTAGAATTTAAGTTGAAAAGGTTGACCGGATGTTGACTTATGTGTAACGACCATGGAGAATTTTGCTAAGAAAATTAAGGTTTTGTGGTGCCGAGGTAGATCAATTAGTACAAAGGTTATAGAAATTTCTCGCGGCGAATGCACTGGAGAGTAAAGGAAAATTTTCCGCAGAAGAGGACATTTCTGCGGACCGCATAATGACCGTAGAGTGAGGCAGGTAAGGGGCCATTTTGGATGCCATTCTGCGGTCGACTATGCGACCGCAGAACTATTCTGCGGTTCATTATGCGACCGCATAACAGGTCTGCGGGCCGCATAGTGACCGCAAACCCAGGCAGGTTCTTCCCAGTTCTGGAGGTCAATTGTGCGGCCGATATGCGGACCGCATATCCATTCTGCGGTCGCATATGCGACCGCATATCCTGTCCGGAGCTTCATTTTTTGAGTTTTTATAACTCGACCCAACTTCGATTTATAGCCCTTGAAGCTCATTTTTGAGCCAAAATATGACATTTTTAGAGAGAAGGGAGAGTGTTCTAGAGAGAGGAAGAAAGTCAAGTGCTTTGTTCATCAAGATCTTGTTCAAGCTTTGAAATCCAACAAGGAAATATCACAAGATCTTCACCCAAGAGGTAACGTTCTAACCCCTAGTCTAGAATTTCGAGTTTGGATAAAGATGGGTAATTAAGAGTATCATTCTTGGGTGTTAGAGTATTATTTATACATACACATACCAATAAAATTTATGGAAAGATTATTGAGTTCAAATGGGTAAAGATTGAGTTGAAAATGGTAGAAATCTTTAAAGATTTTAATTGAAGATTTGACGGTCGAGTTGATGTCGGAATTTGGCGAAATTTATATGGTTGGACTCGTGGTTGGATGGGCGTTCATATTTTGTAACTTTTGTCGGGTTTCGAGACGTGGGTCCCACGGGCGATGTTTGAGTGATTTTTGAATTTTTATTGAAAAATTAGTATTTTCTTATGGAATTATTTACAATAATTGGTATTGACTGAATCGAATTAATTGTGGCTAGATACGAGGCTTTCGGAGACCGATTCTCGTGGAAAGGGCATGGAGGAATAAAGAATTACACGGTTTGAGGTAAGTTACACGGTTTGAAACCCCGGATTATGTGTTATGTGACTGGTTTTGAGGTGACGCACATGCTAGGTGACAGGTGTGTGGGCGTGCACCGTAGGAATTGTGACTTGGTCAAATTCCATAGAACTGTGTAGTTGAATAATCTGTTGATATCAGTGTATTCTCTACGTGTTAGAGAAAATTGAGCTGAGACTCGTATTAAAAATATCATGCTTAGACATATGTTGTTATTATTGGTACCTACTGTGGTCATTTCTGTGGTTGAATTATATGTTCAAATTATAATTTCACACTCATCCATGTTCATTCATTTCATATCATATCTCAGTCTCTGTTGCTATTTATTGATGCATCATATTATCATTTTTGGGCTGATTTTCATGACATCTTGAGCCTGAGAGACTGGAGAGATTGATAACTGGGTGAGGCCGAGGGCCTAATTGTGAGGATATTTATGGGATCGGTCTGCACGTCGGCATGTTTCATTATTATATGCCATGATTGGCTTGATATAGCGCTTGGGCTGAAGGAGCCCCTCCGGAGTCTGTACACACCCCTAGTGAGCGCAGGTACCTACTGAGTGCGAGTGCCGAGTGAATGTGAGGAATGAGTGACTGTGAGGAAAGAGTGATTGTGAGGTTGGAGTGAATGGGAGGACTAAGTGACTGTTACTCTGAGAGGATGCATTGATTGCATTATTTGCTGCATTTCAGCTGTCATATATCCCGATTTTGGAAATTTTAGAAAAATATTATTTTTTGGGTCAGTCAAATTTGATATGAAATTTATGTGAAATTTTAAATGTTGAACTTGAGAGCATGCCTACCCTTTTATGTTGGAAAGTACTGTATTTGGACTTAGCTGAGAAGCTCGTCACTACTTTCAGTTCTTTATTTATTATTGTTACTTACTGAGTTGGTTGTACTCATACTATACCATGCACTTCATGTGCAGATCCAGGTGATCCCGGATACAGTGAGTGTTATTTCTTTCACACAGTTTATTTTTCGGAGATTCAGAGGTAGCTGCTATGTTTCGTAGACCTTGTCTCTCCTTCCCTATCCTTTTGTTTATTGTATTTCGTCTCGGATTATTATAGACCGAGTTTACCAGACTTGTAATGTATAGATGCTCATGTACTCAGTGACACCGGGTTTTGGGAGTAAATTTATATTCAGTGTTGGTGGGAGATTTATCATAAATTAATTATTATGTTTTCAGTATTTAAAAGAAATTGTGGGTTATTGATATTGTTGGCTTGCCTAGTATCGAGATAGGCGCCATCACGACGGGTGAGATTTTTGGGTCGTGACAGTCTGAGACCAAATACAATAATCAATAAGACAAGGAAGGAGAGACAAGATCTGCGAAACACCGGCAGCTACCTCGCAATCTCCAGATAATCAACTGTGCGAAGAAAATCAATACCCACTGTGTTTGGGAACACTTGGATCTGCCAACGAAGTACATGGTGTAGTATGAGTACAACTAACTCAGCAAGTAACAATACTAGATAAAGAACTGAAAGTAGTGACAGCTTCACAGCTAAATCAAATTACAGTAATTTCCAACATAATAAGGTAGGCATGCATTCAAGTTCAACATTTAAGGCCAAAGCAGTAATTTCATGTCAAGTTCAACTGAAACATAAGATAATATCTCTCAAAAATTTCCAAAACAGTGATATATGACAGCTGAAATGTAATAATAATGAAATCAAATGCATCCTCTCAGGACCACAATCACTCAGCCATTCCATTCACTTAGCACTCAGCACTCAACACTCACACTCAGTAGGTACCTACGCTCACTGGGGGTGTACAGACTCCGGAGGGGCTCTTTCAGCCCAAACGCTATAATCAGCACGGACAACTCACGTGCTGCACGGACAACTCACGTGCTATAGTATAATTTATGGATCCGCACGGACAACTCATGTGCTGCACGGACAACTCACGTGCTATAGTATCAATATCTGGATCCGCACGGACAACTCACGTGCTATAGTGTCACGACCCAAAATTCATTAAAGGTCGTGCACGGTCACCGTTGTCAGGCAAGCCAGAAATAAATACTTAATTTAGTTCTCATTTTAATATTTCTGAAATCATATTTCCTTCAATTAAATAGTAAAAGATGAAATTTACAAAATAAATAATAATATTTTTAAAAATTTTAATATAGGGCAACCCGTAACCACCCCAAAACTCGGTGTCACAAGTGAATGAGCCTCGACTAGGAATGTAAAATAAAGTACAACACATGTCCGGAATACAAATTTGGACAGGAGAAATATAAATACTCTAAAGGAGACTCTGCTGACTGCGGATCGTAGTATAGAATGCAGCTCACCTTAGTCCCCGCAATAACCACGCCTCTGCGCCCACAAGGCCACTAGACATATATGCGCCTGAATAAAAATGTGCAGCAAGTGTAGTATGAGTACGTAAATCAACGCGTACCGAGTAAGTATCCCGCCTAACCTCGAAGAAGTAGTGACGAGGGGTTGGCTTCGACACTTACTATGGCTATGAATAAAATGCCAATGATATACTTAAGCATGGATTACGTAGAATGGCTGTAAGCTCAATTATCATGAAATAAGTAAACAATTATTTTGTTCATAAGAAATTTCCAAATTTATTTTCGTCATTTAACATTTTTGTTTTTCGGGCCAATGAAAGCAATATCAATTATTATAAATTCCAAAAATATATCATGCGCAAATCATGCCGAGGTTGTACGATCCGCGCCAACATAGATATTTAAAATATGCACTGCCGAGGGTCAAATATCGCGAACCATAGATGCATCTATTTAACCAGCCGAGGCATTAGACTTGCTCCACAAATAAGAAAATACAATTTAAAACAACCAAATTCAAGATTTATTAAGGCAACTATTCAAGAAATATAAATTCTCATTTACGGTCAAGAAGAATGGAGTTTAACTTTTTAAAGTCCCTTTACCAAGTTTCGATATGATTTAAGCAATTTAGATTAACAAGTAGGATGCAAGCATCGCAAGTACGACATGATATGGGTCCTAGACTACCCAAACATAAGCATATTAGTAGCTACGTACGGACTCTCATCACATCGTGCATACGTAGCCCCCACAAATAGGAACACATAATGATTTGATTCACCTATGGGGTTAATTCCCTCTTACAAGGTTAGAAAGGAGACTTACCTCACTCCGACGTTCCAAAACCGGCTCCAACGCCGCCCTAACACCTCAAACCGGTGACCGCCGATCCAAAGCTAGTCAAATAAGACGCAACCCAATCAAAATATACTCTAATACCCATAATTAATCAATTTATAACAATTCCCAACTCCGCTCGAAAAGTCGATTAAAATTACCCTCAGGCCCACGTGCCCGAATTCCGAAAATTTTCGAAGATAACTATTACCCATGACCTCACGAACTCAAATATTTACTTTGTTTGCAATTCCATACCCAAATTCGTGGTCAAAATCCAAAAATACCAGTTTCTAGGTTTTTCTTCAAAACCCCATAATTTTTATAAATATTCATGTTTAAATCCTTATACAACCCAGGTATTTGACTTATAACAAGTGGGAATCACTTACCTTGTGATTCTTGGTGAAAATCCCCCTTTGAAGCTTTTCAAAAATCGCCTAAACCAAGAGAAAATGAAAGAAAATGGGCCAAATCCCGTTCTTAAAGAACCCTTCTGCCTAGCGACTTCTCGCACCTGCGGTCACTTGGCCGCTTCTGCGGTTCCGCAGGTGCAGCACATATTTCGCTTCTGCGGAGATGCCCCCAGCTGCCCACATTCACTTCTGCGTCTTTCCTTCTGCATTTGTGCCTTCGCAGGTGTGAATATTCCCTTGCACCTGCGCTCCTGCCCAGCTCGCCCAGCATCGCTCCTGTGACCCTCATGGCCGCTTCTGCGGCTCCGCACCTGCGACCCTAACCTCGTAGGTGCGGTTACACCAGAATACAACAGCCTCAGCATTTCCCCCAAACACAACTCGATCCGTTTACCATCCGAAATCCACCCGAGGCCCTCGGGACCTCGACCAAATATATCAACACGTCCCAAAACACATTACAAACTTAGTCGAGCCTTTAAATCACATCAAGCAACGCTTAAAATACGAATTACCCTCCAATTCAAACTTAACGAACTTTGAAACTTAAACTTCTACAATCGATATCGAAACCTATCAAATCACGTCCGATTGACCTCAAATTTTACACACAAGTCATAATTGACATTACGGACCTACTCCAACTTCCGAATTAGAATCCGACCCCGATATCAAAAAGTTCACTCTCGGTCAAACTTCTTAAAATTATTCAAACTTTCTCCCAAATGACCCCAAAATGACCTACGGACCTCCACATCCACTTCCGGACGCGCTCCTAAGACCGAAATCATCATACGGAGCTATTCCCAGACTCGCAATCCCAAACGGACGTCGATATCATTGAAATGCACTTCAACTCAAATTTATGAAATTCTTCCAAAATGCCAACCTTCCACAATATGCGCCGAAACACTCCTGGGTCATCCAAAACCCGATCCGGACATACCATAAGTCCAAAATCATCATACGAACCTGTTGAAACCTTCAAATCCCGATTCCGAGGTCGTCTACTCAAAAATCACACTTTAGTCAATTCCTCCAACTTAAGGCTTCCGAAATTAGAATTTTCTTTCCAAATCAACTCTGAACTTCCCGAAATTCAGTTCCGACCACGCGCACAAGTCATAATACCTGAAGTGAAGCTACTCAAGGCCTCAAACCGCTGAACAACGTGCTGGAGATCAAAATGACCGGTCGGGTCGTTACATATAGTATAATAACTGAATCCGCATGGACAACCCACGTGCTATAATATAGTATCTCACAATTAGGCCCTCGACCTCACTCAGTCATAAATCTCTCAGTCTCTCGGGCTCTCAATTATCATGATAATCAGCCCAAACATCAATGATATGATGCATCAATAATGAACAATAGAGACTAAGATAAAATAAATAAGTAAAATGTGAATGAGTACAAAACAATAATTTAGCAGATAATTCAACATGTACACGACCTCTGTGGGTCCCTACAGTGCCAACACATAATCTAAACATGCTTTGTGGTTCAATTTCTTAACTACATGGAGAATGTACAGACAACCATAGGGACACAATTTCATGGAATTTGACCAATTGATAATTCGTACGGTGCATGCCCACACGCCCGTCACCTAGCATGTGTGTCACCTCAAAACCGATCACATATCATAAAATCCTGGGTTTCATACCCTCAGGACCAAATTTAGAACTGTTACTTACCTCAAACCGCGTAGTTCTTTATTCTGCTATGCCTTTGCCTCGTGAATCGATCTCCAAATGCCTCGAATCTAGTCATAAATAATTTGATTTAGTCAATACTAATTATAGGAATTGATTCCATATGAAAATATTAATTTTTCCAAAAAAATCCGAAATTGCACCCAAAAATCGCCCATGGGGCCCATATCTCGGAACCCGACAAAAGTTACAAAATATGAATGCCCATTCTACCACGAGTCCAACCATACAAATTTTACCCAATTCCGACATCAACTCGACCCTCAAATCTTCAAATTAAACCAAGAGGGTTTTCTAAATTTTCCAACTCAATTCACCAATTAAATGTTAAAAACGACCATGGATTCGGGTAATTTAACCAATATTTAGTTAAGAACATTTACTCTGTTGTTTTTCTTGAAAATCCTCAAAAAGCGCCTCTTCCCGAGCTCCAATCCGTCAAAAATGCAAAATGGATTCGTCCCATTTTCAGATCTTAAACATTCTGTCTAGGCCTTTCTTCTTCGTGAACGCGACAACTCCCTTGCGTTCGCGAAGCACATTTTTGCGCTGCACGGATTTCCTCCTTCGCGAACGCGAGCCTGGTCTTGTGAACGCGAAGACCAATTTCCCCTAGGCTGGATTTCCCTTTCGTGAATGCGAGGCTTCGACTGCGAACGTGTAGCCTTGCCCCTCGACCCTTCACAAACGTGTGCCCCCGGTCGCGAACACGAAGCTTTACCCCTCGACCGTTCACGAACGCGTGCCCCCGATCATGAACGCAAAGCACAAAATTGTCCAGTCCAAATTTCCTCTTCGTGAACGCGAGACTCCCCTCGCGAACGCGATGAAGGAAACCAGATATAGGCATCGAAAAATTCCAGCAGTTGTTTAAGTCCAAGTATCGATCTGTTAACCATCCGAAACTCATCCGAGGCCCCCGGGACCTCAACCAAATACACCAACAAGTCCTAAAATATCATACAAACTTAGTCAAAACCTCAAATCACATCAAACAATGCTAAAAATCACAAATCACACCCTAATTCAAGCTTAACGAAAACTAACGAATTTCAACTTCTACATTCGATGTCGAAACCTATCAATTCAAATCCGATTGACTTCAAATTTTGCACACAAGTCATAAATGACATAACGGAGCTATGAAAAGTTTCAAAACTTGATTCCGACTCCAATATCAAAAAGTCAACTTCCTGGTCAAACTTTCAAACTTAAATTTCTATTTTAGCCATTTCAAGCCTAATTTAACTACGGACTTCCAAATAATTTTCCGGACACGCTCCTAAGTCCAAAATCACCATACGGAGCTATTGGAATTATAAAAACTCTATTTCGGGGTCATTTTCACATAAGTCGACATCCGGTCACTATTTTAACTTAAGCTTTAAACCTTGGAACTAAGTGTTCCAATTCATTCCAAAACCTCACCGGACCCGTACCAATTACCCTGGCGAGTCACATAACAACTGTAAAGCATAAATTGAGCAGTAAATGGGGAAATGGGGCTGTAATACTCAAAACGATCAGTTGGGTCGTTACATTCTCCGCCTCTTAAACAAACATTCGTCCTCGAACGGGTTTAGAATTATACCTGAAGTCTCAAATATGTGTGGGTATTTGCTCCGCATATCCTTCTCAGTTTCCCAAGTAGCTTCTTCGACTGGCTGGCCTCTTCACTGCACTTTCACTGAAGCTATGTTCTTTGATCTCAACTTTCGAACCTGCCGGTCTAAAATGGCCATCGGCTCCACATCATAACTCAAATTACCATTCAACTGCACTGTGCTAAAATCCAAAACATGAGACGGATCCCCGACATACTTCTGGAGCATAGATACATGAAACATTGGATGAACACTCGATAGACTAGGCGGTAATGCAAGTTCATAAGCCTCCTCTCCAATCTTCTTAAGCACCTCAAACGGCCCAATATATCGAGGGCTCAACTTGACCTTCTTCCCGAACCTCAACACACCTTTCATGGGTGGAATCTTGAGCAGAACCTTCTCTCCAACCATCTAAACAATATCACGGACCTTCCGGTTGGCATAACTCTTATGTCTAGACTGCACCGTGCGAAGCCACTCATGAATCAATTTAACCTTCACCAAAGCATCCTGAACCAATTCAGTACCCAATAGCCTAGTCTCACCTAGCTCAAACTAACCCACCGGAGACCGACACCGTCTCCCATATAAAGCCTCATACGGAGCCATCTGAATGCTCGATTGGTAGCTGTTATTGTAACCAAACTTCACGAGTGGCAGTAACTGATCCCAAGAACCCCCAAAATCAATTACACATGCGCGTAGCATATCCTACAATATCTGAATAGTGCGCTCAGACTGTCCGTCCATCTGAGGGTGAAATGATGTACTCAGCTGAACCTGTGTACCTAATTCTCGCTGCACTGCTCTCCAGAATTGTGATGTAAACTGCGTGCCCCGATCTGAAATGATAGACACTGGCACACCATGAAGGCAAACAATCTTGCGGATATAAATCTCAGCCAACCACTCCGAAGAATAAGTAGTACCAACTGGAATAAAATACGGGGACTTGGTCAACCGATCTACAATAACCCAAACATCATCGAACTTTCTCAAAGTTCGTGGGAGCCCAACTACGATGTCCATGGTAATATGTACCCACTTCCACTCCGGAATTTCAAGTCTCTGAAGTAATCCACCCGGTCTATGATGCTCGTATTTCACCTGTTGATAATTTAAACACCGAGCTACAAACCCAACTATATCTTTCTTCGTTCGCCTCCACTAATAGTGCCGCAACAAGTCCTGATACATCTTGAGGCACCTGGATGAATGGAGTACCGCAAACTGTGAGCCTCCTGGAGAATAAACTCATGCAAATCGTCTACATTAGGCACACATAGTCTGCCCTGCATCCGTAATACACCGTCATCCCCAATAGTGACTTCCTTGGCATCACCGTGCTGAACCATGTCCTTAAGGATAAGCAGATGAGGGTCATCATACTGACGCTCTCTGATATGATCATAAAGAGAAGAATGAGAAACCACGCAAGCCAAAACTCGGCTAGGCTCAGAAATATCCAATCTAACAAACTGATTGGCCAAGGCCTGAACATCCAAGGCTAAAGGCCTCTCTGCTACTGGAAAGTATGCTAAGCTGTCCATGCTCTCCGCCTTACGACTCAAGGCATCAGCCACCACATTGGCTTTTTCCGGGATGATAGAGAATGGTGATATCATAATCCTTAAGCAACTCCAACCACCTCCGCTACAGCAAATTAAGATCCTTCTATATAAATAGATAATGTAGACTCCGGTGATCGGTATAAACCTCACAATGGACACCGTACAAATAATGTCGCCAAATCTTTAAGGCATGAACAATAGCTGCTAACTCAAGGTCGTGGACCGGATAATTCTTCTCATGTACCTTTAACTATCTGGACGCATAGGCAATCACCCTACTGTCTTGCATCAGCATGGCGCCGAGACCAATATGCGATGCATCACAATACACAGTATAAGACCCTGAACCTGTAGGCAACACCAATACTGGAGTTGTAGTCAAAGCTGTCTTGAGCTTCTGAAAGCTCTCTCCACACTCATCCGACCACCTGAACAGAGCACCTTTCTGGGTTAATTTAGTCATAGGCATCGCAATAGACGAGAAACCCTCCATGAAGTGAAGATAATAACCAGCCAAGCCGAGAAAGCTCCGAATCTCAGTAGTTGAAGATGGCTTGGGCCAACTCTGAAATGCCTCTATCTTCTTCGGATCCACCTTAATTCCTTCGCTAGACACTATGTGTCCCAAGAATTCCACCGAACTAAGCCAGAACTCACACTTAGAGAAATTGGCATAAAGTCTCTCCTCTCTCAACATCTGTAATACAATACCCAAATGATGTACATGCTCCTTCTGGCTACGTGAGTACATCAGGATATCATCAATAAATACTACGACAAATAAATCAAAATATGGCTGGAATGCACTATTCATCAAAATATGGCTGGAATGCACTATTCATCAAGTGCATAAATGTTGCTGGGGTGTTGGTCAGCCCAAAAGACATCACGAGAAATTCATAGTGACAATAGCGGGTCCAGAATGCCGTCTTTAGAATATTCGAGTCCCAAATTTTTAACTGGTGATACCCGGATCTTAGATCAATTTTGGAGAATACCTTTGTTCCCTGAAGCTGGTCAAATAAATCATCAATACGCGGTAAATGATACTTATTCTTGATTGTAACTTTGTTCAACTGCCTGTAGTTGATACACATCCGCATAATACCATCTTTCTTTTTCATAAACAGAACTGGTGCACCCCAAGGCGACACACTAGGCCTAATAAACCCTTTATCAAGAAGTTCCTGAAGTTGCTATTTCAATTCTTTTAACTCAGCTGGTGCCATATGATATGGAGGAATATAAATGGACTAAGTGCCCGATACCAAGTCAATACCAAAATCAATATCCTTGTCGGGTGGCATACCCGGCAGGTCTATAGGAAATACATCTGAAAAGTCTTGCACTACCGGTACTGAATCAATAGTAGGAGTATCTGCATCAACATCTGTCACAAAGGCCAAATATGACAAACACACCTTCCCAACCATATGTTGGGCATTAAAATAAGAAATTACCCTGCTGGGAACATAATCTAGAGAACCTTTCCATTCGACCTTCGGCAAACCCGGTATCGCCAACGTTACGGTTTTTGCGTGACAGTCAAAATAGCATGACATGGAGACAACCAATCCATACCCAAGATTACATCTAAATCAACCATACTAAGCAATAAGAGATCAACTCTAGTCTCCGGTCCCCCAATAGCTACCACACATGACCGATACACACGGTCTACAATAATAGTATCATCTACCGGTGTAGATATACGAACAGGTGAAACTAAGGACTCATGGGGAATATCCAGATAATGAGTAAAGTACGATGATACATACGAATAAGTAGAACTAGGGTCAAATAATATAGAAGCTTCCCTTTGGCACACTGAGACAATACATGTGATCACTACATCTGAAGCAACAATATCTGGCCTGGCAGGAAAAGCATAGAATCGGGACCGACCACTATCTGACCGTCCTCCCCCTCTTGGGCGACCCCTAACTGGTTGAGCCCCACCTCGAGCTGGTTGGGCGGGTGGTGTAACTGCTAGTGCTAGTGCCGTCGGCCGAGAACTCTGCTGTGGAGCCCCACTCAATAGCCAAGGACAATCCCTCTTGAAATGAACAAATTCTTCGCACTCGAAACAACCCCTCCTCTGACGGAACTACTTCTCCTGATAACCTGAGGAATTACCTGTAGAAGCTTGAGCGGACGAGGTATGGTGAGAACTCTGCGCTAGTAGTGCACTGAATGAAGACTAGCATGAGTGAGCACTGTAAGAATAGTGGCTAGCTGATGCACCACGATGAGCTGGACGAGTCATCTGAGCGGGCCTATAATGACGACCCCTACTGTGGTAGGACTGTCCCCCAGAAGGTACCCCACCAAAACCGCCCGAACCTCGAGGCCTCTTGACCTCCCTATCACCATGCTCCTGGCTACGGACCACCTCTATCTACCGAGCAATGTCAATCACATCGTCAAAAGTGGCACCAGATACCCTCTTCCTAGTCATAAGCAACCGCAGCTGATACGTGAGGCCATCAATGAACCTCCTAATCCTCTCCCCATCAGTGGGAACCAACCAAACTGCATGATGAGCCAACTCAGAAAACCTCATCTCGTACTAGTCACAGACATGCTATCCTGCCGAAGCTTCTCAAACTATCTACGCAACTCCTCCCTACGTGACTGCGGCATGAACTTCTCCAAAAATAAAATAGAGAACTCCTGCCATGTAAGTGGTGCTGCACCGACCGGCCTGCGCCTCTTATAAGCCTCCTACCATCTGAAAGTTGCCCCTGAAAATGGAAAAGTAGTGAACGAGACCCCACTGGTCTCTAGAATACCCGCTGTCCGAAGCATCCGCTGGCACTTATCAAGAAAATTCGGAGCATCTTCTGACTCAGCACCGCTAAATGATGGAGGTCAAAGCCTCCCAAATCTCGCAAGTCTCCACTACTCATCATCTGCCATAACGGGGACTACCGGGGCTTGAGCAGTTGCAGGCGGCTGGGCTAGTAGTGCCCCCGGTATCTGAAGTCCCTGCACTACCTGCTCTGGAGTACGGCCAACAGGGTATGAGTACCTCCCCCGGCCTGAGAAGTAGTTGGTGTGGTCTGAGCCGAAACCACCTGAGCAAGGCCTGTGCAAACAGTCAATATCTGTGCTAGAGCCTCCTGAAGGCCTGGAATCACAATAGGCACAGCTGGTGCTTGAGCTGGTCCCGTCGGCTCAACTATATCTAAAATCTACTCCTGAGCTGGAGTAACTGGTGGTGCTACAGGTGCTGCTCCAACTGCTATACGAGCTACACCTCGACCTCTACCTCTACCTCAGCCCTGGCCTCTACCATGGCCACGGCCTCTTGCGGCCCTAACTGGTGGATGCTCGTTCGATCTGATAGTACGTGTTTTCACTATCTGTGAGAGAATAGAATAACATGAATTTAGTTTCCGAAATCAACAAATTTGCACGACAAAATACAAGAAAGTGAAATTTTCCTAAGTATTCGGTAGCATCTCGAAGATAAGTACAGACATCACTGTACCGATCCGCAAGACTCTACTAAACCTGCTCATGACTCGTGAGACCAATGTAACCTAGGTTCTGATACCAACTTGTCACCATTTAAAATCCTAACCTGTCATGATGGCGCCTAATGCGGTACTAGGCAAGTAGATTTCTCACAAACATTCCCAACACTTTTAACAAGAATGAATTTAAAGCAGTTTTAATAGTAAAAGTTCTCATAACCGGGATATAAAACCCAAAACATAATGCGGAACTCCCAACTATCGGGGTGTTAGAGAGTACATGAGCATCTATGCATCACAAGTGTGGAAAACACGATCTATAATAGTCTGAGAACAAATACAGTAATCAAGAAGATAAGGAAGGAGAGACAAGGTTTGCGAAACACCGGCAGCTACCTCATAATCTCCGGATAATCAATTGTGCGAAGAAAATCAACACACACTGTGTCAGGGAACACCTGGATCTGCACACGAAGTGCAGGGTGTAGTATGAGTATAACCAACTCAGCAAGCAACAATACTAAATAAAGAACTGAAAGTAGTGACGAGCTTCACAGCCGAGTCGAATTACAGTAATTTCCAACATAATAAGTTAGGCATGCTTTCAAGTTCAACATTTAAGGCCAAAACAGTAATTTCATATCAAGTTCAACTGAAACATAAGATAATATCTCTCAGAAATTTCCAAAACAGTGATATATGATAGCTAAAATGCAACAATAATGAAATCAAATACATCCTTTCAGGACCACAACCACTCAACCATTCCATTCACTCAGCACTCGTACTCAATAGGTACTTGTGCTCACTCGGGGTATAAAGACTCTGGAGGGGCTCTTTCAGCCCAAGCGCTATAATCCACAAGGATAACTCACGTGTTGCATGGACAACTCATGTGCTATAGTATAATATATGGATCTGCACGGACAACTCACGTGCTGCACGGACAAAATACGTGTTATAGTATCAATATCTGGATCCGCACGGATAACTCACATGCTGCACGGATAACTCACGTGCTATAGTATAATATCTGGATCCGCACGGACAACTCGCGTGCTGCACGGACAACTCACATGCTATAGTATAATTTCTCACAATCAGGCCCTCGGCCTCACTCAATCATATATCTCTCCAGTCTCTCGGGCTCTCAATTATCATGATAATCATCCCAAACAACAATGATATGATGCATCAATAATGAACAATAGAGACTAAGATAAAATAAACAAGTAAAATGTCAATGAGTACAAAATAATAATTTAGCAGATAATTCAACATGTACACGACCTCTGTGGGTCCCTACAGTGCCAACACATAATCTAAACATGCTTTGTGGTTCAATTTCTTAACTACATGGAGAATGTACAGACAACCATAGATTATTCAACTACACAATTTCATGGAATTTGACCAAGTCACAATTCCTACGGTGCACACCCACACGCCCATCACCTAGCATGTGCGTCACCTAAAAACCGATCACATAACACAAAATCCGGGGTTTCATACCCTCAGGACCAAATTTAGAACTGTTACTTACCTCAAACCGCATAATTCTTTATTCTGCTATGCTTTTGCCTCGCGAATCGGTCTCCAAACGCCTCGAATTTAGTCACAAATAATTCGATTCAGTCAATACTAATTATAGGAATTGATTCCATATGAAAATATTAACTTTTCCAACAAAATCCGAAATTGCACCCAAAAATGCCTGTGGGCCCACGTCTCGGAACCCGACAAAAATTATAAAATATGAACGCCCATTCAACCATGAGTCCAACCATACAAATTTTACCCAATTCCAACATCAACTCGACCCTCAAATGTTCAAATTAAACCAAGAGGGTTTTCTAAATTTTCCAACTCAATTCACCAATTAAATGTTACAAACAACCATGGATTCGGGTAATTTAACCAATATTGAGTTAAGAACACTTACCCCATTGTTTTTCTTAAAACTCACCCAAAAATCGCCTCTTCCCGAGCTCCAATCCCTCAAAAATGAAAAATGGGACAAAGTCCCATTTTCAGATCTTAAACATTCTGTCCACGCCTTTCTTCTTCGCGAACGCGACAGCTCCCTCGTGTTCGCGAAGCACATTTTTGTGCTGCTCGAATCTCCTCCTTCGCGAATGCGAGCCTGGTCTCGCGAACGCGAAGACCAATTTCCCCCAGGCCGGCTTTCCCTTTCACGAACGCGAGGCCTCGATCGCGAACGCGTAGCCTTGCCCCTCGACCCTTCGCGAACGTGTGCCCCCGGTCGCGAAGCTTTGCCCCTCGACCCTTCGCGAACGTGTGCCCCCGGTCGCAAACGCGAAGCACAAAATGGGCCAGTCGAAATTTCCTCTTTGCGAACGCGAGACACCCCTCGCTAACACGGTGAAGGAAACCAAATACATGCATCAGAAAATTCCAGCAGCTGTTTAAGTCCAAATATCGATTCGTTAACCATCCAAAACTCACCCGAGGCCCTCAGGACCTCAACCAAATACACCAACAAGTCCTAAAATATCATACGAACTTAGTTGAAACCTCAAATCACATCAAACAAAGCTAAAATCACAAATCACGCCCCCATTCAAGCTTAACAAAAACTAACGAATTCCAACTTCTACATTCGATGCCGAAACCTATCAATTCAATACCGATTGATCTCAAATTTTGCACACAAGTCATAAATGTTATAACAGAGATATAAAAATTTTCAGAACTGGATTCCGACTCTGATATCAAAAAGTCAATTCCCTGGTCAAACTTCCAAACTTAAATTTCTATTTTAGCCGGTTCAAGCCTAATTTAACTACGGACTTCCAATTAATTTTTCTGACACACTCCTAAGTCCAAACTCACCATACAGAGCTATTGAAATCATCAAAACTCTATTCTGGGGTCATTTTCATATAAGTCGACATCTGGTCACTATTTTAACTTAAGCTTTAAATCTTGGAACTAAGTGTTCCAATTCATTCCAAATCCTCACCGGACCTGAATCAATCACCCCAGCAAGTCGCATAATAACAGTAAAGCATAAATTGAGCAGTAAATAGGAAACGAGGTTGTAATACTCAAAATAACTGGTCGGGTCGTTACACTAGTGGAGTCCACAGAAGCAGAACTTGTATCACAGAAGCGACGCCGCAGAGGCGGTTCAAGTGTCCGCAAAAGCAGAAATGGCTCGGTAGAAGCTTTTAAATCGAGGGTTTGGTCGTTTTGTTCATATTTGGAGCTATAGACCTCGAATTGAGGCGATTCTTGAAGTAATTTTCACCATGTGACTTAGGGTAAGCATTCTTGACTCGCTTGTGATTATATTTCGTGATTTGATCTTCATTTTTGGTAAATGGATTATGGATTTTAAAGAAATTTGGGAATTTTAGCCTAAAGTATCATAGAGTGAATTTTTTAGTTTTGAATATCGATTCGGAGTCGGATTTGTGTGAAACTAGTATGGTTGGAATCGTAATTCAATGGGTTGTCGGATTTTGTAAGTTTTATCAGGTTCCGTGGTGTGGGCCCAAGTTGGACTTTTGGGCTTTTGATTGAATATTCGACCTTTATCGATTAGGTTTGTTTCCTTTGGCATTATTTGATGTAATTGAGTTGATTTTGGCTAGTTGCAAGCCGTTTGGAGGTCGGTACGTGCGGGATGGAATTTTTGGTGCCTCGCTTGGCTTGCTCGATATTGGATTTTGCTTGTTCGAGGTAAGTAACACTTCTAAACTTAGTGCTGAGGGTATGAATCCCTTAATATACGTGTTATGTGTTTGGTGTGAGGTGACGCACATTCTAGGTGACGGGCGTGTGGGCGTGCACCGTGTGAATTATGGCTTGGTTAATTCTGTGGTACTGTGTAGTTACTCAATCTTGTCTTTATCCATGAAATTTCTATGTGATAGAGTAATTGAGTTGTGATATATGTTAGAAATCATGTTTAGGCTATATGCTTATTCTGTTAGGGCCCACTGAGGTCATTTCTGTTATTGAGATATTTGCTTAAATTGCAGTTACATACTCAGTCATACTCATTCATTTGCATATCATATCTCAATCTCTGCTATCATTTGTTGTCACAATATGTTATCATTGTTTAGGTTTATTGGCATGAGATTTGTGAGCCCGAGAGACTGGAGAGATTGGTGACTGAGTTGGGGCCTGAGGGCCTGTGAGTGATATTGATGGGATCGTGCTGCACACTGTAGAAGGTATTATATATATATATATATATATATATATATATATATATATATATATATATATGTGTGTGTATGTGTGTGTATGTGTGTGTGTGTATGTGTGTATCGGGTTATACGCCGCAACAAGCCTTATGGCTATATATATGTAGATCAGGTTGCACGACACAACAAGCCTTATGGCTATATGTGGATCGGGTTGCACTACGCAACATGCCTTAGGACTATATGGGGATCGGGCTGCACGCCGCATCAGGTTATATTAGCGCCTGGGAAGGATCCGCCCCTCTTGAGTCTGCACACCCATAATGAGCACATGTTCTATTGATTCATGATGGGATCGGGCTGCGCGCCACAGCAGGTACCGTACAGTGCTGAGTGACCGAGTGTGTTGAGTGATTGAGTATGATGAGTGGGAGTGTGAGACAGTGAGATGGAGTACTCTGAGAGTGTGGGTACATGAGTTCATCACTGTAGTGCATTGCATTAACATGTATACTTGGCACACATGCATAGAGATGTATTCTCGTATGTTCCACAGTGTTTTTGACATTTATGACATTCACATGCACATGGACATGTAGGCATAGAGATGTACTTTCCTCATGCCATATGATAATGAGACTTCTTAACTGTTGTTGAAAGTTTTTGGGAAAAATCACGGTTTTCAAACTTACACTTATCTTTGGCATTTTTGGTGAAAGATTTGAGATTTACTGTTGGTGTTCGGCCCGCTCCACAAGAAAAGGAAGATAATTTTATGTGCATTTGACTTAAATATTACTGGGGTTTTATACAAAAATAATACAAATTACATTAACGATCCACCACAATTTCTCCAACAAATACTAATATAATTTAGACATTTTTAGATTAACAAGTATGATGCAAAGTTTCCAAATAATTCATGAATTAGGTCCTAAAACTACCCGGACAATAGCATAACATAGCTACGCACATACTCTCATCACCTCGTACGTACGTAGCCCCCACAATTACGAACAAATATTTATTTAAATCACCTATGGGGTAAATTCCCTCTTACAAGGTTAGACAAGAGACTTACCTCGTCTCAAAGATAACTTCCCAGTCATAATTTCGTGTTAAAGCCTCAATTTGGTGCCAAAAAATCCGTAATTAGCCAAATGTTATATAATTTAATCAATACATACTCAAAAATTCATAATTTATCTATTAGAGTAATTACCCAACCCAATTTGGTAAAATTTCTAAAATTCACCCCGGACCCACATACCCGGATTCCGAAAATATTCGGAGAAAATCGCCACCCATAACCTCAAGAACTCAAATATACAATTTTCATTCCATTCCATAACCATTTTCGTGGTTAAAATCTCATTTTTACCAAAACCTAGAGTTTTCATCTAAACCCTTGATTTTCATAATTTATATGTTATAATCTACCCATAATCTATGTATTTAACTCACAATAGGTAGAATTAACTTACCTCCAAATTGCAAGGTGAAAATCCCTCTCAAGAAGCTCCAAAATTGCCCAAGAATGGAGAAAATTGGCTCAAAAATGGCTGAGCCCCGACTTAAATGAAGGTTCTGCCTTCTGGGATTTCCGCATCTGCGACTCAACAACCGCATCTGCGGAAAGGGCCTCACAGATGCGGTCCTTCCCCTAGCTGGCTCCTTAACTTTTGCGACCAGCGGCTTGCTTCTGCAGTGCGTGTGTCGCACCTGTGACCTTCGTCCGCTCCTGCGAAGCCTTCCTCGCACCTGCGCCTTCGCAGGTGCGGTCCATTTCCCCGTTTCTGCGGTCACTGACAACCTCCTCTTGGCCGCTTCTGCGGCTCGTGGCTCGCTTCTGCGAGCTCGCACCTGCGACTGTCCATGCGCAGGTGCGGTTACACCAGAAGCTGGGAGCTTCAGTTGTTGCTCCCAAGTTACAACTTGGTCCGAGCCTTGTCCGGTTAACACCCGAGGCCCCCGGGGCCCTGCCCGAACATACCAACAAATTTGAAATCATAAAACGGACTCGTTCGAACCCTCAGAATTCATAAAACAACATCAAGACTAAGAATCATACCTCAAACCAAATTGATTCAAACTTAGAAATTTCAAATTCTTCCAATTTACGCCAAACACGCCGAAACATACCTAAACTACTCGGAATGACACCAAAATTTGTGTGCAAGTCCTAAATGTCCATACGGAACTATTCCCAGGCCTAGAATTCTGAACGGACCTCAATTACTCCAAAACCTATTCCAAACCAAATTTAAATAACTTTAAAATCTTCAAATAGTCAGCTTTCACTGTTAAGTGTCGAAACGCTCCCGGTTTGTCCAAAACCCGATCCAAACATACGCCCAAGTCCAAAATCATCATACAAAACTATTGGAACTGTCAAATACGGATTCCGAGGTCGTTTACTCAAAACGTTGACCGAAGTCATACTTAAACTTTTAAAGCCAAACTAAGGAATCAAGTGTTTCGATTTCAACCCGAACCCTTCCAATTCCTGAACTAACCATCCCTGCAAGTCATCAAATAGTAAAAGTACAAACGGGGAGTATTATTTAGGGGAATGGGGTTCTAGGAGGAAAAATGACCGGTTGGGTCGTTACATTGTACCCCCTAAATCGGGCACTCTTACAAAAAATAAGAATACCCCAGTCTCTCAAGAAAATACTCTGACATCTCAAACCTACTTAAAAGTGGGCCACCCTATCTCAAGATATAAAAAATGGAACCCACATCACTCACGCACACAACCCACTCCCACTCTCCTTCGTTTGTGTCATTTCTACTAGAGGTAATCGATTACCTCATACACATCAATAGCCCATTGTTACAGTGAGAAGACCTTGCCTGTCAATCCTCCAAGATTGACTGCACAAGCAAAATCTTCAGACACAGCTCTCAACGAAGAAGAGATGGCTTATAGCCATAATCCCCAAAATATGATCCACTCTTCTATACTCACCTCTAGTGGATTCCACGAAGCTAAGCACATCAATGGAAAAATCGAACTCAAACACCTAACCTCCCAATCATCACTCCACTAATGATTTCCTCCACCCCACTACTACCAGAACACACGCCAAATTCCTGGATGGAGCTAACATTATAGGGGAGTAGCCAAAACCTGCAGATGAGGGTGGGGTCAATACCCACGGAAATCACTATCTATGACCCTCTTACTTAGCTCGCCTAGAGACACAACTACTCCACTAGGGGCTGGCAAACTTTGGACATCAGCTGTGGATGTCCACACTACTTCAGGCGTAGTACATGGGAAAACATCAACTATTGTCCATGGAGGAGATCAACAACCTTATGAGCCACCTATGTCAGTCCATGCTCTTTTTACCCCTGATGAACCTAGAAACACCAACCCCATCACCCAACTTCACACTTTAATGACCCGGCCAATCATTTTGAGCATTTGCATTCCGTTCAGCTATTTGAAATCTTGATTAGCTTTGTATGATGCATTATAACTTGTGTGAATCGTCAGTTTTGGTTTTCAGGTGATTCAGAATTGATTTGGAAGAATGATTCTCAATGAAGCTTTAAATTGAAAGAGCTGACCATGTTTGACTTTTTAGTATTTCATCCCGGATCAGAGTTTTGATGGTTCTGTTATGTCCGAATGGTAATTTTGTACTTGGGCGTATGCCCGTATTTGCATTTGGATATTTCTAGAAGGTTTCGGCACTCATTGGCGAAAATTGAAAATTTAAAGGTTTGAAATGTTCATAAGTTTGACCGGGAATTGACTTTGGAGATATCGGGTTCAGATTATGGTTCCGAGAATAGTAAGAGTTTTGTTATGTCATTCGGGACTTTTGTGTAAAATTTGAGTTCATTCCGAGTTGATTTGATATGGTTCGACACGAGTTTTGAAAGTTGAAAATTTTAAAAGTTCATTAAGTTTGATTCGAGGTGCGAGTCTTGATTTTGATGTTGTTATGCATGATTTGAGGCCTCGAGTAAGTTTGTGTTATGATATGAGACTTGTTGGTATATTCGGATGGGATCCCGAGGGGCTAGGGAGAGTTTCAGACATGCTTCAGATCATTTTGGAATTTATTTGTTAAGGTTGGTTTGCGCAGGATCTGGTATGATTGCACCTGCGGCTGATTTGCGCAGGTGCGGTGGTCGCATAAGAGGAAGTATGGTCGCACCTATGATGAAGGCTGAGTTGGGCTACCTCCGCAGAAGCAGGATTTTTAGTGCACCTGTGACATCGCAGATGCGGGGATGGCACACCTGGGTGTGTGACCTGTTGCCTTTCAAAAGGCTACCTCCAAATTTACAAAAATAGGCCTGACTAGAGTTCCCGAAGACGGACATATGTCTCCGCACACTTGGGTGTGTGACCACGCTCATGGCCGCGCACCTATGACAGACTTCTGTGGCACTTGCGCTTTAAGGTGCGTGTTTGGGGTTGCTCGTGCAAGTGGGAGAAAAACAAGTTGAGCAAGAAAAAATTCTCGTGCGCGGTCGCGCACGATAATTTCTTCTTGCTCAACTTTTTTTTCTCCCACTTAGTGCACTATTCGTCCATTGATCCCATGTGCACCACCTGCACTGAAAGGCAACATATTAGACCCAAATCGGACCAAATATCTATCGAATCAACCAAATCAAAGACACAAAGCGGGCATAAATATTGAGAAATTTTAAGCTCATCATATTGTTTTCATTACATTGCTACGAGTTGTTCTTGGCTGTTGGTGTTGGACTTTGATTGTTGTCCAAGCTCATCACTACTTTCAACCTAAGGTTAGGTTTGTTACTTATTAAGTACATAGGGTCGGTACTCATACTACACTTCTGCACCTTGCGTGCAAATTTTGGATCTAATATAGCTGTGTATGGCGGGAGCTGGCTTTGAAGATGAATCTGCATTCCAGTTGTAGCTGCCTCTTGTTCATGAAAGCTTTAGATTTATAATAATTTATTTATGTACATTTCAAACAGATGATGTATTTATTTCATATTAGCTTTGTAAACTCTAAATCTTAGAAGCTCATAAGTTATCCCATATTTAGACATCAGTGTGGCAAACTGTTTATTAACAAAATGTGACCCATTGACACTGATGATGACTCAGGGAGTTCCAAAATAGGTGAAAATATTCTTCCGAAGAAATTCACAAACTACCCGAGCGTCGTTTGTCCTAGTGGGGATTGCCTCGACCCACTTGGAGACGTAGTCAACGACCACTAGGATGTACTCATAGGAATGGGACGATGTGAAGAGACCCATGAATTCGATGCCCCAGAAATCGAAGATTTCACATACCAAAATGGAATTCAGGGGCATCCCGTTCCTCTTACTAATGTTATGTGTCTGTTGGCACTTGTCACATGCAGCCACGTTGGATCTTGCGTCCTTGTATAGGTACGGCCAGTAAAAACCGGCTTCCATGACCTTCATTGCTGTCCTATTTCCTCCATAGTGTCCTCAAGCTGCTCCATCATGACAATGGCACAATATACTTCCCATTTCCCCTTCTGGTACGCATCTCCGAATTATGCCATATGCTCATAATTTAAATAAAAGAGGGTCATTCCAGAAGTAGCTTTTTACCTCGCTTTGCAGCTTCCTTTTCTTGTCGAAGTTTAAATCATGTGGTAGCCATCCACTAGCCAAAATGTTGGCTATGTCAGCATACCATGGCGGTCTATCAGAGACCGCTGCTATGAAAACAATTTGCTCATCCAGGAACTCTTCCCGAATGTCCACCGTTTCAACAGGTGGTTTCTCCAATCATGACAGATGGTCAACCACTTGATTTTATGTGCCCTTCTTGTACTTGATTTCAAGATCAAACTCTTACAGCAACAATACCCACCGCATCAGGCGTGGTTTTGACTCCTTCTTGCTCGGCAGATATTTCAGTACCGAGTGATCAGTATGTACTATCACCTTACTTCCCACTAGATAGGATCTAAACTTGTCGAAAGCGAAGACAACTGCAAAGAACCCCTTCTCCGTGGTAGCATAGTTCACCTGTGCATCATTTAAAGTCTGGCTTGTATAGTAAATGGGTATGAATATTTTTTCTCTTCTCTGCCCCAACATTGCTCCCAATGACACATCAATGGTATCACACATGATCTCAAAGGGTTTGCTCCAGCCGGGAGTCACCATTATGGGGGCACTCACTAGCTTTTACTTGATAAGATCGAATGCTCTGAGGCTCTCTACATTAAACACAAACTTCACATCCTTGGCAAGTAATGTTGTTAAGGGCTTGGTGATGATGGAAAAATTATTGATGAACCTTCTATAAAACCCAGCATTCCCCAGAAAGCTTCTGATTCTCTTCACTAAAGTTGGTGGTGGAATCTTAGCGATCACATCTACCTTAGCTCTGTCAACCTCGATACCTTCAGTTATGACTTTGTGGCCCAAGACTATCCCTTCCTTAACCATGAATTGACACTTTTCCTAGTTGAGTACTAGGTGAGTGTCTTCGCATCGTTTCAGTACAAGTTCGAGATTCCTCAAACAATCCTTGATGTCATCCCCAAAGAGAGTAAAGTCATCCATGAACACCTCCAGATGCTTCCCATTCAAATCTGAAAATATTGACATCATGCACCTCTGAAAAGTAGCCGGTGCATTACAAAGTCCGAAAGGCATTCTCCGGTATGCAAAGATTCCGGAAGGGCAGGTAAATGTGGTTTTCTCAACATCTTTAGGAGCAGTGGGTATTTGATTGTACCATGAATATCTATCTAAAAAGTAGTAACATTCACGCCCTACCACCTTCTCCAACATCTGACCAATAAAGGGAAGGGGGAAGTGATCCTTCCTTGTTGCATCATTCAGCCTTCCGTAGTCTATACACATCCTCCAACCAGTGACAGTTCTAGTAGGATATAGCTCGTTATCCTCAATTTTCACCATCGCCATGCCCTCTTTTTCGGCATAACCTGTATGGGGCTAATCCATTGGCTGTCGGAGAAGGAAAATATTATACCCGCATCCAGGAGTTTGAGTATCTCTTTCTGTACCACCTCCTCTAGGTTTTTATTCAATTTGTGTCGGGGCTGCACTACCGATTTTCTCCCTTCTTCCAATAAGATCTTGTGCATGCAGATTGCGGGGCTGATTCCCTAAATATCAGCTATACTCCAACCGATTGTTTTTTTATGCTTCCGCAATAGCTCCACTAGCATGTGTTCCTGTTCACTGTCAAATTAGCATAAACAATCATGGGTAAATTATTAGTCTCCAAAAAAGCATATTTTAAATGTGTAGGGAGTAATTTCAATTCCAACTTTGGATTGATCTTTTCTTTCTCCAATTCCTCTTCGTCTACTTGGTTTTCATCTTCTAGTGCCTCATCTTCTTTCTGGATTTCAGGTTCTTCATCCTCTGTTGTACTAGATTGATTAATGCATCTTTCCAATGAATCACCTACCAACTTATCCAGCTTGTGTTGTTCAAATAACTCTCCTACCACATCTAATTTGAAACAAGCATAGGCAGATACCTCATCACATGGGTATTTCATCATTCTCTTTATTTGAAACACCACTTTTTTGTTTCCCACTCGTAGTATGAGTTGACTCTCGTATATGTCAAGAATCGCACGACCAGTGCAAAGGAATGTTCTCCCAAAGATTAGAGGTACATATTTATTCATTTCCATGTCTACTACAATGAAGTCTACCGGGAAGACAAACTTTTCCACCCTCACCAGAATGTCTTCGATTATGCCCTCTGGTATGATCAGCCAGTTGCAAAGAAATCGAAACAGATTTGATCACTCCTAATTCTCCTTCTAATTTCTTAAAATTCGATAATGACATCAGGTTGATAGATGCACCAAAGTCACACAGAGCTTTGTCAAAATTTTCACTCCCTAACGAGCAGGGTATGGTGAAGCTGCCAGGATCCCCACATTTTTTAGGAATTCTATTCTCTAGGATGTCACTGCAGTGTGCATTGAGTTTGACCACTCTCCTTTCCTTGAGCTTCCTTTTACTTGACAGAATTTCCTTCAGGAATTTGGCATATGCAGGCATCTGGGTGAGCACATCGGTGAACAGGATGTTCACATACAGCTGTTTCAGCATCTCCAAGAATTTCCCAAAACATCTATCTAATTTCTCCCGCTTCATCTTCTGAGGGAAAGGTAACACTGGCATGTGCTTGCTTTCTTCAACTTAACTGTTTGATTTTTGCTTATCAACCTCCTTGCTACTGATATTCTCAGTAGCCAAAGACTCACCAATTTTCTGTTCTTCTACTGTTTTTTGCTAATTTGATCACCCCTTCAACCCTTTGTTTTGCAATAGGATCTGCTAATATTTTTTCACTCCTGAGAGACACGACATTGATCGTGTCTTTTGGATTCTTATCAGTGTCGGAAGGTAGAGTCCCTGGAGCCCTTTCTAATAATAAAGATACAATTTGCCTTATTTGTCTTTCTAGATTCCGAATGGTTGTGCCTTGCTGCCGGATAGCTATTCCCTGAATCTCAAGCTTCTCATCTGATTTGTTTATGAATGCCTTCATCAGATCTTTTAAACTTGAGTTGTTGGGCTGTGGAGGCTGGTATTGTTGCCTTTGTTGGTTTAGGAAGCCAGAAGGTCCGTGCACATGTGCTCTAGGATTTTGCTGCTGCCATGAGTTCAAGCTACCACATGAAGAACTCCATGAGAACCCTGGATGTCTCTATCCCATAGAATTGAAATTGTTACCTCCTTGGTAGTTGCCTCTGTTGAAATTCCCCAATGCCTTAACTACTTCTTCTGCAGTAAAGGTTTGACACTCATGAGTCGGGTGTCCCAGTCCACATATGTCACATCCTAACTGTGGTTGATTTTGCACCTGGGCCATTGTCAATTGCTTGACGTCCTTAGCCATAGCCGCAATGTAGGCCAGCATTAATATAGAAGATTCTACGTGGTGCACCCCCGCTGACCTTCTTCGATCTCCTTGGTCAGTATACTATTGTTCTGTGTCTTCAAATAGCTCATTTAGGAGTGTGACAATTTCTTCTAGAGTTTTCTTTATCAGAGGGCCTGCAACCACACTATTCAACAATCTCCTTGATGAAGGATTCAACCCGTCTTAGAAATCCTAGAGTTGCATCCATTGCTCCATTCCGTTATGAGGGAACCTCCGCAACAACTCCTTAAACCTTTTCCATACCTCGAACACTATCTCCCCTTCTCCTTGGCTAAAATTGTGAATCTCCTTCCTCATCCTTCCAGTCTTAGCGGCAAAGAAATATTTTTCTAAGAACTTGGAAGTCATCTCCTCCCACGTATGGATTGACCATGTGGGTAAACTCCTTAACCACTGCTTTGCATCATCCTTAAGTGAGAAAGGGAATGATCTGAGGTAGATGGCATCATGTATTCTCCATTATAGCAGAATGTATTCATGCTTTCATCGAAGTCCATCCGATGGTTGTTGGGATCTTCATTGGGTTTGCCTCTGAATATGCAGTTGTTATGAATGGTCTGGATGATGCTTGATTTCAAAATGTTTAGCATCAATGGGTGGGGGGTCTCATGCTAGATTGTCATTGGTTGTAGACCGATCTGGCATAATCTCCTTGAGACCTCCTAGGCCTGGGAGCTGCATTTTCAAACTCATCTTCGTCCAAGGTTCGGTTAATATTGAATCTTTGACCCGATTCAACTATTTCACCAGCAACTCTAAGGGCTTCTTCTGCTTCTAATTGTGCAGCCTGTTGTTGGGCTTCCTCTCTCGCAGCTAAGTCCACTTCCTTTTTATCATTCACCATTGTATTTTGAGTTGAAGTCTGGTGTAGAAATGATCTACTCGATTCTTTCTCCCTTCTCAACTACCGCAGGTGCTTGTCTAATTCTGGATTGTATGGCACCATTTCCTTTGAGGAGGATCGAGTCATACACCACTGAACTTAACCTATTGCCTGCACACAGATAAGAAGAGCGTAAAAAAAGAAAAGAGAATAAAATTATTCCTAAATTAGCACCAAAAATTATTTTAAACATTATTAATCACCAATCCCCAACAACGGTGCCAACATTTGACGAGCGCAAAACCAGTGAATAAAACATAAGCTCGCTAGTCAAAGATAGTATAGTAATTTAATCGTCTCCACGGGGATTGCTTTAAATAATATTCGAATAAATCTTCATCTTAACATTATTCAATAAAATAAACCTTTGATTTTGAGTTTTTACCAAACTAAGAATAAAAAACTAAGCTTAGGGATTGTGAATGAATAATGGAAATTTAAAGACTAGGTAGCAGCAATTGAATATCAAGGTGAGGAATAGGAGCTTTGATAAGATATGTGATCAACTATTATTAAGGGCAACTCTGTTCTATGTTCACTCTTAACTTCTATTGACTCTTTCGATTTCAACAAATCATTAGAATATCTTAAGGATTCAAATTCTTATTCCGAATGAATTAGAGTTTGCTAAACAAACTAACGATATGTGATATGAAAACATGTACGAATATGTTGAATGAATGATCTTAGGAAGAGCGTTGCTCGACTATTCTTCTCAATTGGGTCAATTGATAACTCTGCAAGCTCTTTCGATTACTTATGAGAGTCGAGAAATCAATACAAACAAGATAACACAATAAAAATTGCAGCAACACTTCTCTTTCGATTAAAGTAAAACCATAATTAACCTTGCAGTTCAATTAGAAACTCATTCAATGAATTCATGCAATTAACATAAAGCAAACCTAAAACAATAGTCAAATTACAATATATGTCAATAACCCTAAGAAAGATTACTCCATAGTGGAGAAGTTGTTCATCACAAGAGTATTAAGAGAACAAAAAAATATTACAATCCCCAGAATCAAGCAACTTGCGTATTGAATTAATTGGATGAAGTGTTCAGAGTTTATGTAGTTTCCTTGTCTTCTTCTCTCAAAATATTGCTCCAAATCCGAGATACCTCATTTTGGGACGAGCTACGCTTCATATAGGTCAAAAGGCTGCCTCCAATTTTACAAAAATTGGCCTGACTAGAATTCCTAGAGAAGGACGTGCGACCGCGCACCTGGGAGTGTGACAGCGCTCATGGTCGCGCACCTCTGGCAGACTTCTATGGCCCTTGCACGTTCAGGTGCACATTTGGGGTTGCTCGTGCACGGCCGCGCACTATAATTTCTTCTTGCTCAACTTGTTTTACTCCCACTTGGTGCACTATTCATCCATTGATCCCCTCTGTACCACCTGCACTGAAAAGCAACATATTAGACCCAAATCAGACCAAATTTCTATCGAATCAACCAAATCAAAGACACAAAGCGAACATAAATATTGTGAAATTTTAAGCTCATCATACTATTTTTATTACATTGCTACGAGTTGTTCTTGGTTGTTGGTGTTTCACTCTGACCGTTGTCCAAGCTCTTCACTACTTTCAACCGAAGGTTAGGTTTGTTACTTATTGAGTACATGGGGTCGGTACTCATACTACACTTCTGCACCTTGTGTGCAGATTTTGGAGCTAATATGGTTGTGTATGGCAGGAGCTGGCTTTGAAGATGAACCTACGTCTCGGTTGTAGCTGGTAGCTTTAGATTTATAATAATTTGATTATGTACATTTCAAACAGATGATGTATTTATTTCATACTAGCTTCGTAAACTCTAAATCTTAGAAGCTCATGATTTGTACTATCAGTCATTGGGGATTCTTTGTATAAAAGTTCAGTTATATTATCATTGTTTTTCTCAATAGATCTCCTTTGAGTTGGTTTATTGTTAGATTGGCTTACCTAGCGGGTTGGATTAGGTGCCATCACGACTTGTTAGATTTTGGGTCGTGATAACACTATGACCACCAATGGTGCAAGTACCTCCTCCATCCTCCCACCCACTATCTGCCATCAACCAACTGAGCAGGGGACTCAGCAGCACCCTGAGTTATTTTAAGGAAATCCTTATTGGTCTGTTCCCCACAAAACTAACAAGCTATAGAATAGTGCCCTTATCTCCAAACTCAAGGAACTCAGCAGTATCCCTAAAGCCCCAGTTGGGTGTGTTGAAGCCAACCCTTGTGGAAAGGGGAAGGAAACCAAGAGGAAGTCCCCCTCTCAAAATCCATTATTAATATATTTCATAATAGGGAATGCTAGGGGTGCCAATAGTGCTGAATTTCGTAGGCACTGTGCCTCCATGGTTAAGCTTCATAACCTTGCTCTGCTAGTCCTGTTCGAAACTAGGATGGCGGATCACATGCACCTCACTGCTGAGCTTCAGTTTGGTGCACAATTTTAAACTCCTTCTATTGGCCAATCTGATAGCATTATGCTAATGTGGAAGGATGAATTACTCAAGCTCGAGGAGGTTTCCACCATACCTCAAAGGGTACATGCTGTTAGGGGTCTGCCTCTTTGAGCTTGACTTGACAACAAGAGTGTTGTCATGGAGCATCAAGAGTGTTGCCAAGCTAAGTTGCACGAGCTAGCACCAAGGCAAAAAGGAAAACGGGCAAGCGATGGCCAAGGCTTTGAGAAAGGCAAGGTAGCTTGGAAAAGGCTTGACAATGAGATGCAGGCCGGGGGTGACACTTGATCATGGAAAAGGCATCAAGGCATGGGGAAGTGATGCCAAGGCAAGGAAAAGATGAAGAGGGTAAAGGCATGCTAAGTGCAACGAAGGCATGCGCGCGAGGCAGACTTGTCATGACATTGGGGCGCGATAAAAGACCATGTGCGTTGGCAATGGCATCGGCTAAATGTGGTTGCAATGAACCAAAAGAACAAGGCATTGGTGCCTGATTCAAGCCAAGGCACGCACATGGGCAACAAGCTTCAGATTGACCAAGTTAAAGGCAGTTACATGATAGATGTTGTGCACATGACGGCAGTTGGCTTTTTGCTCAAATCTGGCAGTTTATGCTAGCACATTTTTGGAGCCATGTTTCCATTATATTAGCATGATCTACATGATCCTAGTAGTTCAGGGATGTCAGCTACACTAGGCTAAAATAGTGGGCTATGTGGGACAACTGTCTAAGCCTAAGTGCGACAAGTATAACGCAAAGGGGATGTCATATGTTCTATAAATGTGCAACACACTTATGCTTGTGGGCAGAAGAGAAAAACGTGTAAGAGTGCATGTTTAAGTTAAGAAGGAGTTCCTATATCTATTTTCAAAAGTGAAAACACCTAAGGCTAAGAGTAGTCTTGTAAGAAAATCTGAGGGTCACGAGTGATCTTCTTGTACACGACATTGTACTTCAAGTTTGAGTTTCTTTGTATGTTCGAGTTAAATACAAAGTTGGGAAAAAAGTTTCATCTATATTGTGCCTTGAGTTCTTCTTTATATCTGTTACTTTTACATCAATTTCATAGCGTAAATCAGTCCTAAATTTACTACGTTGAAAGTTGCCTAAAAATATTCTAAGTTCAAAGTTGCTGTAATTTTGGCTAAGTGTTGTGAGAAGGCTGAAGTTGGGCGTGAGGCCTGGCTGCCGCACAGGCTGGTTTTGGCAAACATAAATAAGGTATGTGACAACAAGTATCAGAGCAGAGTAGGTTTGTGACGGAGACACGATGCGCAGTGGCAGATTTCGTGGCCTTGTTTGAGAACGTGGCCCGTGGTAACAATGAACTTATGAAAAGGCTAGCGAAACTGGAGGCATTGATTGGAAATGACCCTGAAGGTGATGAATTTCAGACTCTCGTGGCAAGGTTTGCCTACCTTGACGCAGAATTAGCAAGGCTAAGTCGAGAGAATATGGATATGAAAAGAGAGACAGTGGTGTTGCGACGTGCTGTGGGTGAGGATGCTCCTCAACGTGGTACTGATCGTCTCAAGGTAAAAGTTCCCGAACCTAAGGATTTGGTGGTGGAAGGAGTGCGCGTGAATTGGAGAATTTTGTTTGGGATATGGAGCAGTACTTTTATGCTATTCATTTGCAAGATGAGAAGGAGAAAGTAACCTTGTATTTGAGTGAAGATGCTAAGTTATAGTGGACCTCTTGTGTGGCTGAATATGAAAGTTTGGGAAGACCAAAGATTGAGTCGTGGGAGCGACTTAAAAAGGAATTGAAGGATCAATTCCTTCCTAGCAATACGTCTTGGATTGCTAGGGACAAACTGAAAAAGTTGAGGCAAGTCGGATCAGTGAGAGCATATTTCAAAGAGTTCACTTCTTTGATGTTGAGCATAAGCAATATGTCGGAAGAAGACAAATTACACAACGTCATGAGCTGGCTACAACAGTGGGCATAATTAGAGTTGTGTAGGCAAAATATTCAAAACCTCGCAAGTGTTGTGGCTGCGGCTGATGCATTGGGTGATTTTCATTAGGGTGAAGATACTTCTACTTCAAAGTCCAACGAAGGAAAGAAGGACAAGGCAAAGTAGAGGAAGAAATGTGAGAATAAAAATGCTAATGAAGACAAGAGGAAGGTAAAGCAAGAGGCTGGAACTTCAATGAGCAAAGAGAAGGGTAGTAAATTTAGTGGTTTATTTATGATGGGTCACATCGAGCAAGGGACTGCCCAAAGAAGGCAGTGTTGAATGCAATAACTGTTGCAGACAAGAGGGCTGCAGTAGAGGCAATGACCAGTGACAAATAAGTGGCTGGGATAATTACAATTGTGGCTAAAGAGAGGGGGGGCAAGGGGCGTTGCTTGTCAACCCCTTAGGACTCAAAAATTGAGCTAAATCGACGAGTACGTCGAGTTTCAAAGGGTGTGTGTTGTTTGTTAGGGGTATGCCTCTTTGAGATAGACCTGACAAGAAGAGTGTTGTCATGGGGTAGCAATAGCGTTTCCAAGTTAAGGTGCACGAGCTAGCACCAAGGCAAAAAGGGAAATGGGCGAGTGATAGCCAAGGCTTTGAGGGAGGCAAGCCAGCTTAGCAAAGGCTTGACAATGAGATGCGGGCCGAGGGTGACACTTGATCCTGGCAAATGCATCAAGTCATGAGGAATTGATGCCAAGGCATGGAAAAAACAAAGTGGGCAAAGGCAGGCTAAGTGCAACGAAGGCAAGCACGTGAGGCAGACTTGTCATGACATTGGGGTGCGATAAAGGACCATGTACGTGGGCAATGGCATGGGCTAAATGTGGCTGCAATGTACATGAGAACAAGGCATTGGTTCATGATTCAATCCAAGGCACGCACATGGGCATCAAACTTCAGATTGACCAGGTCAAAGGCGGTTACATTGCACATGTTGTGCACATGATGGCGGTTGGCTTTTTGCTCAAATATGGCAGGTTATGCTAGTATAGTTTTGGGGCCATGTTTCCATTATATTAGCATGATATACATGATCCTAGTAGTTGGGGGATGCCTAAAACAATAGGCTAAAATAGTGGGCTATGTGGGAACAACTGTCTAAGCCTAAGTGTGACAAGTGTAAGGCAAATGGATTATCACATCTTTTATAAATGTGCAGCACCCTTCTGCTTGGGGCAGAAGAGAAAAATGTGTAAGAGTGCATGTTTAAGTTAGGAAAGAATACTTAAGTCTACTTTTAAGAGTGAAAACACCAAAGGCTAAGAGTAGTTTTGTGAGAAAATCTAAGGGTCACGAGTGATCTTCTTGTACACGGCATTGTACTTCGAGTTTGAGTTTCTTTGTATGCTCGAGTTAAATACAAAGTTGGGAAAAGAGTTTCCTATATATTGTGCCTTGAGTTCATTTTTATTTCTATTGCTTTTACTTAAATTTCATAGCCTAAACCAGTCCTAAACTTACTACGTTGAAAGCTGCCTAAAAATATTGTTGTAATTTTGGCTAAGAGTTGTGAGAAGGTTGAAGTTGGGCGTGAGGCCTGGCTACCACACAGGATGGTTTTGGTGGACAAAAATTAGGCTTGTGACAATTGGTATCAGAGTGGAGCAGGTTCGTGACGGAGACACGACGGGCAGTGACAGATTTCGTGGTCTTGTTCGAGAACATGGCCTGTGGTAACAATGAACTGTGGGAAAGGCTAGCGAATTTGGAGGCATTGATTGGAAATGTCCCTGAAGGTCATGAATTTTAGACTCTCGTGACATGTCTTACCTTCCTTGAGGTATAATTGGCAAGGCTAAGTCGAGAGAATGTGGATGTGAAAAGTGAGATAGTGGTGCTGCGACTTGCTGTGGGCGAGGATGCTCCTCAATGTGGTACCGATCGTTTCAAGGTAAAAATTGTTGAACCTATGGCATTTGGTGGTGCAAGGAGTGCACATGAATTGCAAAATTTTCTTTAAGATATGGAGCAGTACTTTCATGCTATTCGTGTGCAAGATGAGAAGGAGAAAGTAACCTTGTATTTGAGTGAAGATGCTAAGTTATACTGGCGCACTCGTGTGGCTGAAGATGAAAGTTTGGGAAGACCAAAGATTGAGTCGTGGGAGCAGATTAAAAGGGAATTGAATGATCAGTTCCTTCCTAGGAATATGTCTTGGATTGCTAGGGACAAACTGAAAAGGTTGAGGCAAACCGGATCAGTGAGAGCATATGTCAAAGAGTTCAGTTCTTTGATATTGAGCATAAGCAATATGCCGCAAGAAGATAAATTGCACAACTTCATTAGCGGGATGCAACAGTGGGCATAATTGGAGTTGCGTAGGCAAAATATTCAAAACCTCGCAAGTGTTGTGGATGCAGCCGATGCATTGGGTGATTTTCACTTGGGTGAAGACATTTCTACTTCAAAGTCCAACGAAAGAAAGAAATTAGGACAAGGCAAATGAGTGGAATAAATGTGAGAATAACAATGCTAATGAAGACAAGGGGAAGGGAAAGCAAGAGGCTAAAACTTCAAAGAGTAAGGAGAAGGGCGGAAAATTTAGTGGTTGTTTTATTTGTGATGGGCCACATCGAGCAAGGGACTACCCAAAGAAGGCAGTATTGAATGCAATGACTGATGCGGACAAGAGGGCTGCAGTGGAGGCAATGACCAGTGACAAACAAGTGGCTGGGGGCAATGCAATTGTGGCTAAAGAGAGGGGGCTAATAGGCATTTCTTGTCAACCCCTTAGGACTCATAAATTGAGCTATATCAACGAGTACGCCGAGTTTCAAAGGGTGCGGGTGGTTTGTTAGGGGTCCGCCTTTTTGAGCTTGATTGACAACAAGAGTGGTGTCATGGGGTAGCAAGAGTGTTGCCAAGCTAAGGTGCGCGAGCTAACGCCAAGGCAAAAAAGGAAACGGGCGAGTGATGGCCAAGGATTTGATGGAGGCAAGGCAGCTTGGCAAAGGCTTGACAATGAGATGCGGGCTGAGGGTGACACTTGATCATGGCAAAGGCATCAATGCACGGGGAAGTGATGCCAAGGAAAGGCAAAAACAAAGTGGGCAAAGGCAGGCTAAGTGCAATGAAGGCATGCCCGCGAAGCAGACTTGTCATGACATTGGGGCGCGACAAAGGACGATGCGCGTGGGCAATGACATGGGCTAAATGTGGCTGCAATGCACCTGAGAACAATATGTGAATAATGTCATAGGAGGAAGATTTTTGATAAATATGTGAATATATATAGCGCAGTTAAATACTACGTTATTTGTTAGCATAACGCGGTTAAATACTACGTTATGTGTGTTGTCTTTGTCGAACTGAAAAGCTGCCCGCCTGCGAAAAAGCTATTTTGTATCCGAAAGAATCTTTAACACGTGAAGCATAACGCGGTTAAATACTACGTTATGTGTAAGCATAGCACGGTTAAATACTACGTTATGTGTGTTGTCTTGCCTATAAATAACGGGAGCATTCTAGTTATTTTCTGCGCTTAACAATAACCAATAGCAAAACTCTCCATAAAAGCAGGGTTTTTTTTCGCTTTAACAAATGTCTGAACGCCTTTATGTATCTAAGTGCCAGTGCGGAAAAAAATGTATGATGGCAGACTATTGGGATGATGGTGAAGTTGGGCGCTGATACTGGATGTGTGTGAACAAGTTTTATAGGATTCCTGACGCACCTTTTTGTAATTTTGAGGTATGGATTCATGAACCATGTAAGCAGGAATGCTACAAACAAACTTTGGAGTATATTCATGATTTGAACAAAAGATACGAACGTGATGAGGTTATGTATAAACGAGAAATTGTGGCATTGAAGGAGAAAGTAAAAGAGGTGGAAGAAGAAAAAACATTAGTTGTTGGATCAATTTGAGTGGTTGAAGAAGAGAATCAGTAGCATGTCCCATCCCGCCCGGCTACACTATCAAGATCATCCTCATCACGTCGCCTCTTTATAGCAGGATGCGCTGCAGCATGATCATCAGTAGTGTTAGAAGGATCGGTAGAAGGGGTCGTCGGTCCAGTAGTAACCTACAAAAGAATAAGTCAGCTCAGTATAGGAAAATATATATTAAGTCACAACAATTTAAATTGTCTTACCACGATCTCGTCGGCCTCCTGAATATAATCACCCATCGCAGCCAGGTCAGCATCGCACAAAGCGGCCTCTGTGACGGGCGAGGGTGAAGCCTTAATAAGAAAATTAATAAAGTTATTTATGGAAAATAAATGAGAAAAGAATTTTTTTTTAAAGTAAATACTAATAAAAACTTACCTGCGCCTGTGAAAGCTCCCCAGCACCCCTCGATGATGAGCCATAACTCAGCCGGCGCCCACTATCCACATCTCAGGTCGGCCGATCCTCAGCAACGGTCGATAGGCCTGGGAAGTATGCATCCCAATCCTCTCCGGTAATGTCCGTGCCCGTGATCAATAATGGACCTGACGGGGTCACATGCGAAGTCCCTGGAGTGAGCTGCAGCCCAAGGATGTATGATGACATGTTGCTGGGATACTCGTCCGGCTCATGAAGGTCACCCGACAGATCAGCATCAACATCATCAATAGGGGCCTCAACACCCCCCTTGTGGGGACCACCTCCTGGCCGCCCACCATGACCCCTTGGGGCAGCCTTGCCTCGTGGGGCACCCCTACCTCGTGGGACACCCTTACCTCGTGGGACACCCGTACCTCGCTGGTACTGCTCTGGCGCTACATAAGCAGGGTCGTGTCCTAAGCGCTGATCCTCTCGGGCTTGCTGTAGTGTCCGGACAGCCACCTCTACAAGCTGCCGACCATAATCGTGCGAAGCGGCCGCTCCCTCGCCGACATGCTGCTGCATCTGCAATCTCATCTGGTAGACTATATGTAGGCCAATAGCCTGCACAATGTATAAAATATAAACTACATAACACTATGTTACAGTTATATAAGTAATAATACCAGAAAACATACCAGGGCCTCGTGTCGCCCGGTGTATGCACCGTACCGACCGCCAGCTCGATGAATGGGATTCCTGACAAAAAGTCGGATAATGCGGCGGTACCAGGGAATATACTCATGAATAGTATTCGTCCGGCTCTGTGAAGGGGGGCTGAATCAGGTTAGCTCGTCGGTCCCAAGTATCGACATGCGCCTCTAGCCATGCCACATGTATGTCGTCCACCCTGGAACGATCATCCCGCTGATAATGTGTGGGCTCCCATGTGGGCCCTCTCGGTACAAGCTGCGGACGGCCAAACTGCCGAAGTACCCGCTCCGTGGCATGATGCTCCACAATATAGAGGCACATCAGCGGGACGGAAGTGCTCCAAATTAGTCGGCCGGTCGAGCAATAATCGGGCAAGCCACCTATCAAGTCGCCGTTGTATGGCGTCCAGATGAACTATTAAATAACAACAGAAAACGTGAGTATGCGCAACACATGTGAAGCTATACCAAGTAAACTTAGGTATACATTTACCTGTGCGCCCTCCAGCATATCCAACAAATCCCTGCAAAGGGGGAGATTATGCCGAGCCTCGTAGATATGTATGTATCCCCGCCGGAGAACCCACCTCCTATCTAGAGGGAGAAACGGAGGTGGTACATCCAGAGGTAATGGTGGTAGAGGTGGTTGCAACTGCAGGAACCGCTCCCAGGCCCAAACCTAACATACAAAGTTGACGTAAAATTTAAGATTATTTTTTACTAGATATGTTATAGTGAATAGAGTATTCGAATATGTTGTCACCTGTAGCAGCGGCAAAAATCCACATACGTCATGTTGGGTGCCCATGCTCGCCCGGCACATCTGCCTGTACAAGTAGGCGAGAACAACAGCACCCCAACTGTACTGGGGTAAATCATCTAGCCGCTGAAGATGATGAAGAAATCTCAAGCTGACTAGGTTCCCCGAAGTGTTCGGGAACAAGACCCCTCCAAACATAAGGAGCAGCATCAACCTCGTATACCGGTGAATACGTAGATCATTTGTCTCGCTAGTGATGTCGGGGTGCAATATCTCCAAATACTGTCGAATAGCTGTCAAACTCATGCGACTAGCCCCTAAGTGTGCAGTCTCATCCTGTGGCCTGAAACCAGTGAGCTGCTGCAGCATGTCCAAATACTGCCCACGCGTCATCTCTCTCATGGCCTGAGGCAGTGCAACAGGCAGCCCATATAAAACCTCCACATCCTGCAGTATGATGGTGGCCTCGCCAATGGGCAGGTGGAATGTGTGCATCTCCGGTCGCCACCGCTCTATCAGGGCCGTGACCAAAAACCAGTCGAGCTGCAGCCGCCCGATCTCCAAAATCTTGTAGAATCCCGTAACCCGCAGGCGCTGGACTACACAAGGATGTAGATCTCTGTCCTTCATAAAATCCCACATGTCGTCCACTCTCCTGGCGCGGAGAGTCTGGGCAAGTAACTCTCTCTCCCATACGTGGGCGGACCTATGACCCTGTAGCACTAATAGCTCATCGGAGAAAGGTCCAAGATGCATAGATGTGCCATGTCGTCTACTGTAAATTAAACAACACTAATTGTATGTTTGATCTGTAAATTAAATAATTAATTTTTATAGTTATACAATATTTAATTGGACAGAGTATATATTTATGGGTTCCAAGCTCTATATTTGAGGCCTAGTAGTACCAAGCTATCCTGAATTCTTGTATGTGTTAATTTTATTATTTTCATAATTTTGTATGTTTTGTTCTATAAATTAAATAATTATTTTTTAAAGTTCTACAATATTAAATTGGACAGAGTATATATCTATGGGTTTCAGGCTCGATATTTGAGGCCTAGTAGCACCAAGCTATCCTGAATTCTTGTATGTGTTAATTTTATTATTTTCATAATTTTGTATGTTTGATCTGTAAATTAAATAATTAATTTTTAAAGTTATACAGTATTTAATTGGACAGAATATATATCTATGAGTTCCATGCTCGATATTTGAGGCTCAGTAGTACCAAGCTATCCTGGATTCTTGTATGTGTCAATTTTATTATTTTCATAATTTTGTATGTTTGATTTGTAAATTAAATAATTAATTTTTAAAGTTATACAACATTTAATTGGACAGAGTATATATCTATGGGTTCCAGACTCGATATTTGAGGCCCAGTAGCACCAAACTATCCTGAATTCTTGTATGTGTCAATTTAATTATTTTTATAATTTTGTATGTTTGATCTGTAAATTAAATAATTAATTCTTATAGTTATACAATATTTAATTGGACATAGTATATATTTATGGGTTCCAAGCTCTATATTTGAGGCCCAGTAGTACCAAACTATCCTGAATTCTTGTATGTGTCAATTTTATTATTTTTATAATTTTGTATGTTTGATCTATAAATTAAATAATTAATTTTTAAAGTTATACAATATTTAATTGGACAGAATATATATCTATGGGTTTCAGGCTCGATATTTGAGGCCCAGTAACACCAAACTATCTTGAATTCTTGTATGTGTCAATTTTATTATTTTTATAATTTTGTATGTTTGATCTGTAAATTAAATAATTATTTTTATAGTTATACAATATTTAATTGGACAGAGTGTATATCTATGTGTTCCAGGTTCGATATTTGAGGCCCAGTAGCACCAAGCTATCCAATTCTTGTATGTGTCAATTTTATTATTTTTATAATTTTGTATGTTTTGTTCTGTAAATTAAATAATTATTTTTTATAATTCTACAATATTTAATTGGATAGATTATATATCTATGGGTTTCAGGCTCGATATTTGAGACCCAGTAGCACCAAGCTATCCTGAATTCTTGTATGTGTTAATTTTATTATTTTCATAATTTTGTATGTTTGTTGTGTAAATTAAATAATTATTTTTTATAATTCTACAATATTTAATTGGACAGAGTATATATCTATGGATTTCAGGCTCGATATTTGAGGCCCAGTAGCACCAAGCTATCCTGAATTCTTGTATGTGTCAATTTTTTTATTTTACATGTTAGTTTCATAATTTTTTATGTTTGTTCTGTAAATTAAATAATTAATTTTTGTAAATTGGATAAAGTTTGTGTTTGATCTATCAATATAAGAGATACTTAAACTACATGGATACTACGCTAAAAGGCTCTACATTTTACTACGCTAAAAGGGCACTATATTACTAGTCTTTAAGCAAATAAATAATCTAAATTAGATAAAAACAACAATAAATTTAATCACAAGACATTCACGAATAAAGTTTTCTCAATTTTTACATATTTTTTAAGAACACTAATATCTTAGTCCGGATAAAAATAACATACTAGTTTAATCGCAAAAACAAAATACAAAATAACATGGAAACACATTTAAAACAACTAATATGCATTATTTATACGAGTTTCGACATAAACTAAATCGAAATACCTCGATTTACGTTTTTTGGAAAGTTGATAAATTAAAATTTTGAGTCTGAAACAAGCAAACCACAACAATAGAAGGTTTGGCTAGGATGTGGGACCTACAATCTTGTCGTTTTGTGTGACGGGTGAAGTCCACTCGGATTTTTTTGGATAAATGTTTTTTGTGGGGGGGGGGGGGGGAGGGGGGACGCTTCTGATTTTTACAAAATGGGGGAAGGGGACTGGTGGGGAAGAAGGGAAGGGGACCGTTTTTATCTATGTATAGCGCGGTATATAAAAGTGTTATACATATAGTGCTTTTATATACCGCGCTATGCATAGCTGTCTTATCAGCCCAGGCATACCGTCCAAAACGTCCGTTAATGTATAGCGCTCTTTAAAAGAGCGTTATACATAGTTTGGTAACTTTTTTTTTCTTACACTTATTTCCGTTCTTTTTATCAAAAAGAACCACAAATGGGTTCTGGGCTCTAGAATCTATCTACTTTGTGACTACAAATATTCCTATTTATTTATTCTAGAAATATGAATGAAATTAGCAGGAACTGAAACAATTCAGAGAATGTATGTCTTATTTTTCCTATCTAGATTCTAGAATGAGTATGACTGTTTATACCAACTTTTGCAGACTAAGAATTTTATTTGTCAGATCTTGAGCTCGTGATTCTCTGATTTTAGTAAACCAAGTACTTTAGAAACAAATTAACAGATCTGCAGGAGTACACCAGTACACAATTCAAAGTACATTGCTTTTGTAAATTTTGAATTTTCTTTTCTTTACTTCTTTTAGTCAAGGCGATGAGGGGAAGGGTTGAGGGGCCTGCACTGTCACACCAACTTCCTGAAAAATTTCAGCCGTCGCACAAGTTAATTTTGTAGGAAAATGACACCGAAAAATAACGATAATAATACTGCAATAATATTTGTGAGCGAAAATACATGAATTGACTTGAGTCGTGCTGGGCACTGTCCTCAGAAATTATTACAGCAATGTGAAATGTTTCCCAAGGATTAAATAAGGTCATCTCTATTTATTTAGAGGATACAGGAATCAGCAAAATTAAATATTACAAACCTAACTATTTAAAAGAGGGGAACAAAAGAAATTAAACTACTAAACTTTGAGAAGGAAAACAACAAAAGAAAGATGATGAAGACCGAAATTGAAAGGAAAGAAGTAGAAGGATTTCTTTTGTCTTGCCAATAATGATTTTATTGTCCAATTGAGAGCCTACTGATAGGCACATGTGCATGGATTTAACATGCTGAGGGAAAAAAACGTAGCAAAGTGCATTGCCACTTTTCAAAAGCATTTTGCCATATTTCTCATATCTTCTCGAAGGGCTGCCACATAATTTTGTTTAAGACACTTGTCAACAAGAGAATTTAAAATATTGCCATATGTAAAAACTCTTTAACATGTATATTGATACTTCGACTCATTTATTTTGAAAATACTACTACAATCTCCACATATTTTCAAAATAAAAAAGATAGAATAATAAGACTTTGCTGTATTTGTATGGTCCAAATGTAATAGGTTTGGTGTCTTCTGGACTATGAACCAAACTTAGATCAATAAAATTTAACTCACATAATTACTGGTGAAATATAATACTTCTATGAACCAATAATTCTTATTGTAAGTCAGAGATTTTATCAATCACATTTCGACCCCCGGTAATTTTGCTGTTCAACGCGGTTTTGTGCCCAATAGGCCATGCGCGTGCCTGGTTATTCATGAGAGCTCTAGAGACTAGGCCAAAATCTCATAGGAGCGGCCCACTCCACTCTCATATAAGTGAATTCATCAAGTGTATGCTACTTTTAAATACACCATCCATAAGGACTATGAATTTCATTAAGAGTTATAACTCAACCTCTCAATTAGTAGCAGTCAAGCACTCTCTTTTAGTGCATCAGTGCCAATATCGACTTGTTATTACCCATATGAACCTACTTCATGGGATCTCCAATCACATAGGTTGGGTTACCATCTTTGTTGACAACATGTCGGCCTTAACCCCATCTCTTTTGAGGTTTGAAGAATTAATTTTCTTCCCACTGGTTTAGTCAGAGGATCGGCCAAATTTATCTCTGACTTCACATAGTCAATGAAAATTATTCCATCTCTCAACAGCTATTTTATAACATCATGTGTCTACTTTTACAATTATAAGATTTATTCTTTGCTATAGCTATTGCCGCTTGGCTATCACAATGTATAGACACATGAGGCAATACGTCCTTTATTAAAGGGATATTAGCTAAGAAGTTTCTTAGCCACTCGGCCTTAGAACCAGCTAACTCCAAAGCTACAAACTCTGAGTCCATAGTCGATCTAGCAATGATCGTCTATTTAGCTGATTTCCACGATATAACCACTAGTGTATTTTGTTTCATCTGAATCAGAGATCCAGTTTGCATCACTGTACCCTTCTAAGGTAGAAGGAAATCCACTATATAGGATACCATAATTCATGGTTCCTCTCAAATATTTCATGAGTCTATCTAATACAGACCAATGATCTCTGCTGGGATTATGAGTATGTGTACTCAGTCTACACACAGCATAGGCTATATCAGGCCTTGTAAAATTCATTAAATGCATCAGACTCCCAATAATCTGCGCATATTTAGACTGAGCAACTGGGTCACCATTATTCTTTTTCAACTGAGAGTTAGCATCAAAAGGAGTGCTCACAGATGTGACATTAAAATATTCAAACTTCTTAAGAAGTCTCTCAACATAATATTCTTGTGACAACATTATTCCATCTTCACTCCTTATAACTTTAATTCCCAATATTGTATTTACTTCACCCAGATCTTTCATATCAAAATTAGCAGACAAAAATAATTTAGTACTTTGCACAATATTTAAACTTGTACCAAATATAAGCATGTCATCAACATATAGACATATTATCACATAATCATTGTCTACCACTTTAGTATAAACTATAAACACATTTATCCACCTCCACTGAAGAAAAGTTGTCTCTTAGTAAGACTTGTTCAAATTTCTCACACAACCGCTTAGGAGCTTGTTTAAGGCCATAAAGAGATTTAATTAATTTACAAACTTTATTTTCTTGTCCAGGAATAACACAGCCTTCAGGTTGAACCATATAAATTTTTACTTCTAAATCACGATTTAGAAAAGCAGTTTTGACATCCATTTGGTGGATAAAAAGCTTACGGATTGAAGCTGAGGCAATTAAAACTCGAATAGAAGAAATTTTAGTCACTGGTGCAAATATATCAAAATAATCTATATTTTATTTTTGAGAAAATATTTTTGCTACTAACCGAGCTTTATATTTATCTAAAGATCCATCATGATTAAATTTATTTTTGAAAATCTATTTACAACCAATAGGCTTTGCACCATGAGGTAAATCAGTTAAAATCCATGTGTTATTTTTCAAAATAGAATCGATTTCAACTTTTATTGCCTCTTTCCAATATTTAGCATCTGAAAAAGATATAGCTTCAAAATAATTTGATGGTTCATTATCGACAAGAAAAGTTTGAAAATCATTTTCATAAGAAAAATATTCTTTCCTATGCCTTTTGCTCCTTCTCAGTTCCTCATTAGAGGTAATTTCATTATTTGTTTCAATATGTGTATGAGAAATTTTATCAGACAGTGGAAAAATATGTTCAAAGAACTCTGCATTCTTTGTCTCAATTATAGTATTGCAATCAAGCACATAATATTTAAATACAAGAAATCTATATGCAGTACTATGTTCAGCATATCCAATAAGCATGCAATCATCAGTTTTAGAACCTATTTTCCTCTTTTTAGGTTCGGGCAAAAGAATTTTAGCAAGGCAACCCCACACTTTTAAATATTTCAAGTTAGGTTTATAACCCTTTCACAATTCATAAGGAGTTTTGCTAGTTCATCTATGTGGTATTCTATTTTGTAAGTGACATGCAGATAAAATAGTTTCACCCCACAAATTATCAGGAGCATTAGAACTAACTAGCATAGAGTTCATCATCTCTTTCAATGTTCTATTTTTTCTTTCAACTATTCCATTTGACCCAGTGAATAAGGCGGAGTTACTTCATGAATTATTCCATTCTTTTCACAAAATTCATTCAAAGATAAATATTCTCCACCTTTATCAGATCTAATTCTCTTGATTTTTTTACTAAGTTAATTTTCAACCTTAGTTTTATAAGAAATAAAAGTATTAAAAGTATCATCTTTATTTCTAAGCAATTACAACTTAGTATATCTAGAAAAATTATCAATAAAAATTACATAATATCTTTTACTACCTCTAGTCATAGTCTGCTTCAAGTCGCTTAAATCAGTGTGAATTAAAGATAACAATTCAGTTTCTCTATTTACGGAAAACAGGTCTTTCTAGTACTTTTAGCTTCAACATATATTTCACACTTGTTAATATTATTTGAGTCTAAACCAGATATTAATCCTAGTGACTGTATGTCACGACCCAATTTCACCTGTAGGTCGTGATGGCGCCCAACACTACAGCTAGGTAAGCTAACTAATAAATTAAGCATACATTGATAAAATTTAAAACCAAGAAAATATAAACCCAAACTCTACCAATGTGTGTGCCAAGACCTAGTGTCACAAGTGAATGAGCATCTAGTAGATTATACAAAAACTCCAAATACTATCTGAAATAAAATAGACAGAATATAAATATCAGAAGAGACACTGGTAGCTGCAGAACGGCTCAGAAAGGCAGCTCACCACTATGCCTCTAGATGACGTGGGTATGTGATGATAGGTCCTCCACTAGTACCTGTCTCAGATCCTGCACAAAAAGTGCAGCAAGTGTAGTATGAGTACGTAAACAACGTGTACCCAGTAAGTATCAAGCCTAATCTCAAAGTGGTAGAGACGAGATGACCGACTTTGACACTCACTATAGATCAATAACAATTGAAATAAAACTAGGATATTTAAATAAATGTGATTTACAAAATTTATTTAATCAGCGAAAATAATCAAATTCCTTCAAATGTATCAATTTTTAATATATTAATTAAATTCCTTTAATTCAAATAAATTCCAATTTATCAATTAAATCTCATTTACAGGAGTAACAATTAATTTCTTAACAAGCAAGAATAATAATTCATTAAATCCCAAAGATTTTTCGATTTACTAATTAGCTTTACAAGCTGAAATAAATTATTAAAGTATCGTGTAATTATTATTATTATTAAGCACGATTTCTGCCGAGTACGTACGGCTCGATCCAGAGTGTCGTGTACACTGCCGAGGGACGTGCGGCGCGATCCATAGATGCATCTATCATGCCGAGGCATTCGGCCCGCTCCACAAGAAAGGAGGACATTTTTATGTACCTCCGGAAGGAGAGTATATTTATTATATGATAAATTTGGGAGGAGAACAATTTCTTTTGACAATTAATTGATTTAAATAGAAATCAAGCCTATGAGATTTTCATCCTTTAATATCTTTATCAAACAATTCACAATATATATTTATATATATCAATTAATATTAATTAATCAAAGAATACAATTTACATAAGTAATACATGCTTTGAGTCCTAAACTACCCGGACTTTAGCATACGCACGGACTCTCGTCACCTCGTACGTACGTAGCCCCCACAATTAGCAACAATTATTTAATCTTATTCACCTATGAGGTAATTTTCCCCTCACAAGATTAGACAAGAGACTTACCTCGTCTTGCTCCAATTTAATCCAAGATTTTGCCTTTTCCACGATTATTCAACTCTGTCTGGCTCGAATCTAGCCAAAATAATTCAGTACAATCACTAAAAATTGTAGGAAATAACTTCTATAAGGAAATACTACATTTTTAATAAAAATTCCGAAATTAATTAAAAATTCGCCCGCGGGGTCCACATCTCGGAATCCAACGAAAGTTATGAAATCCGATAACCCATTCAATTACGAGTCCAACCATACCAGTTTCACTCAAATTCGACTCCAAATCGATACCGAAATCTCAAATTTTCGTTTCTATGAGATTTCTAAACTTTTTCAAATTTCAATCTCAAAACACTAATTAAATTGTGAAAACAATGATATATTCTTGTATATTGATCAAATCTGAGTTAGAATCACTTACCCCAATGTTTTCCCTTGAAAATCTGCCAAAAGTCGTCTCTGCTCAAGCTCAAGTTCGTCAAAAGTGGCAAATGGGACGAATGTCCTCTCTTTATAACACTGCCCAGCACTTCGGAACTGGGCCTCGATCGCGGCATCGAACATGTGCCTTCGATCAGGGCATCGAGGGTTGGGCCTCGATCCTAGCCCTCGAGCCATACCTTCGATCATGCCATCGAGCCTTACCTTCGATCGCGACTTCGATCACAGGCTCGAGTGTGGACCTCGGTCATGGCCTCGATCAGGGTATCGAGGTTGGGCCTTCGATCATAGCCTCAATCATTGCATCGAGCTTGAGCCTTCGAGCCTTGCCTTCGATCGAGGCTTCGATACTGAGCCTCGTCCCTGACTTCGACTAAGGCCTCGATCTGAGGCTCGGTATCTGGGGCTAGACCTGAGGCTCGATATCTGGGGCTCGATCACATCCCAGAAAATGCAGCAGAAGAGAAAATTGCAGCACCATTTTAAGTCCAACTTTTGATCCGTTAACCATCCGAAACTCACCCGAGGCCCTCGGGACCTCAACCAAATATACCAACAAGTCCTAAAACATCATACGAACTTAGTCGAACCTCTAAATCACATCAAACAACGCTAAAACCATGAATCATACCCCAATTCAAGCTTAATGAAACTAAGAGTTTTCAACTTCTACATTCAATGTCAGAACCTATCAAATCAACTCCGATTGACCTCAAATTTTACACACAAGTCATAAATTACATAACAGAGCTATGAAAATTTTCGGAACTGAATTCCGACTCCGGCATCAAAAAGTCAACTCCCCGGTCAAACTTTCAAACTTTAAATTCCTATTTTAGCCATTTCAAGCCTAATTTCACTACGGATTTCCAAACACAATTCCGATCACGCTCCTAAGTCCAAAATCACCATACGGAGCTGTTGGAATCATCAAAATTCTATTCCGGGTTCGTTTTCTCAAAATGTTGACCGAAGTCAAACTTAGAACTTTAAGGCCAACTTAAGGAATCAAGTGTTCCGGTTTCACCTCAAACACTTCCAAATCCCGAACCAACCATCCCCGCAAGTCATAAATCATTACAAGCACCTCCGAAAAGTTTTATTTTAGGAAACGGGGTTCTAAAAGTTAAAATGACCGGTTGGGTCATTACATTCTCCACCTCTTAAACAAACGTTCGTCCTCAAACGGGTTTAGAATCGTACCTGGAGTGCTGAATAAGTGTGGATATCTACTCCGCATGTCTTCCTCGGTCTCCCAAGTCGCTTCTTCGACTGGTTGGCCCCTCCACTGGACTTTTACTGCAGAAATCCTCTTGGATCTCAACTGGCGAACCTGTTTATCAACAATGACAATTGGCTCCTCTTCATAACCCAAGCTATTATCTAGCTGAACTGTGCTGAAGTCTAACACATGTGATAGGTCGGCATGATACTTCTGGAGCATAGATACGTGAAAAACTGGATGAACTCCCGATAGGCTGGGAGGCAAGGCAAGCTCATAAGCAACCTCCCCAACTCGTTTCAACACCTCAAATAGGCCTATAAACCTTGGGCTCAACTTGCCCTTCTTCCCGAATCTCATAATTCCCTTCATCGGCGAAACCTTCAAGAGAACTTTTTCACCTACCATAAATGATATTTCACGCGCTTTCTGATCCGCGTAACTCTTTTGTCTGGACTGTGCTGTACGAAGTCGTTCCTGAATCAACTTTACCTTTTCCAAGGCATCCCTTACCAAATCAGTACCATATAACTTAGCCTCACCTGGCTCAAACCATCCGATAGGTGAACGACATCGCCGACCATATAAAGCCTCAAACAGAGCTATCTCGATGCTGGATTGGTAACTGTTATTATAAGCAAACTCGGCCAAAGGCAGGAAACAATCCCACTGACCTCCAAAGTCAATCACATATGCTCTGAGCATATCCTCCAAAATCTGAATTGTCCTCTCTGACTGTCCATCGATCTGCGGATGAAAGGTTGTGCTGAGCTCTACACGGGTCCCTAACTCACTCTGTACTATTTTCCAGAAATGTGAAGTAAACTGAGGGCCTCTATCTGATATGATGGAAATTGGCACACCGTGCAACCGAACTATCTCCTGAGTATAAATCTGGGCCAACCTCTCTGAAGTATACGTAGTCACAACAGGAATAAAATGTGCCGACTTGGTCAACCTGTCAACAATCACCCAAACTGCATCAAACTTCCTCAAGGTCCGCGGCAACCCAACTACAAAATCCATAGTAATTCATTCCCATTTCCACTCTGGTATGGTCATCTGTTGGAGTAGGCCACCTGGCCTCTGGTGCTCATATTTAATTTGCTGGCAATTTAGACACCGAGCTACATACTCAACTATGTCCTTTTTCATTCGTCGCCACCAATAATGTTGCCTCAAGTCACGATACATCTTAGTAGCACCTGGATGAATAGAATATCGAGAACTGTGTGCCTCTTCTAGGATCTTTTTCCTCAGTTCATCCATATTAGGAACACACAGACGATCCTGGAGTCGCAGAACACCATCCGCTCTAATAGTAACTTCCTTGGTATCACCTCGTAGTACCGTTTCACGAAGAACTACCAGGTGTGGGTCATCATACTGGCGAGCCTTGATCTGTTCAAATAGTGAAGACCGGGCCACAACACATGCAAGAACTCGGCTGGGCTCTGAAATATCCAGCCTCATAAGTCTGTTAGCCAGAGACTGAATATCTGAGGCTAATGGTCTTTCCTCTACTGAAATGAAAGCCAAACTACCCATACTCTCCGCCTTTCTACTCAAGGCATCTGCAACCACATTTGCTTTGCCCGGATGATACAAGATAGTAATATCATAATCTTTTAGTAACTCCAGCCATCTGCGCTGCCTCAAATTTAGATCCCTCTGCTTGAACAAATGCTGCAAACTGCGATGATCAGTGTAAACTTCACAAGACACCCCATAAAGATAATGCCTCCAAATCTTATGAGCGTGAACAATCGCAGCTAACTCCAAATCATGTACCGGATAATTCTTTTTATGGGGCTTCAGCTGACGTCAAGCATATGCAATAACTTGCCCTTCCTGCATCAATACACAACCCAAGCCAACGCGTGAAGCATCACAATACACTGTATACATCCTCGAACCAGAAGGCACCACTAACACTGGTGTTGTAGTCAATGATGTCTTGAGCTTCTGAAAGCTCACCTCATAATCATCGGACCATCGGAATGGAGCACCCTTCTGGGTTAATTTGGTCAAAGGTGCTGCAATAGATGAAAAACCTTCCACGAACCGACGATAATAACCTGCCAAACCCAGAAAACTCCTGATCTCCGTCGCCGAAGTGGGACGATGCCAATTCTGAACTGCCTCAATCTTTTTGGGATCAACTTTAATACCTTCGCCCGATACGATATGTCCCAAAAATGCTACAGACTCTAGCCAAAACTCACATTTACAGAACTTAGCATATAGCTTTTGTTCCCGCAATGTCTGAAGCACTACTCTCATATGCTGCTTATGCTCCTCCTTACTACGAGAGTAGATCAAAATGTCATCAATGAAGACAATGACAAATGAGTCAATATATGGCCTGAATACCCTGTTCATCAGATCCATAAATGCTGCCGGTGCATTAGTTAAACCAAAAGACATTACCAGAAACTCATAATGACCATATCTAGTACGAAAAGCAGTCTTCGGAACATCCGAATCCCGAATCTTCAACTGATGGTACCCCGACCTCAAGTCGATCTTAGAGAATACCCTAGCACCCTGCAACTGGTCAAATAGATCATCAATATGCGGCAACGGGTACTTGTTCTTAATAGTGACTTTGTTTAATTGGCGATAATCAATACACATCCGCATTGTTCCATCCTTATTTTTCACAAATAATACTGGTGCACCCCAAGGCGATACACTCGGTCTGCCAAACCCTTTGGCTAGTAACTCTTCAAGCTGTTCTTTCAATTCTTTCAATTCTTTCGGAGCCATACGATACGGTGGGATAGATATAGGCTGGGTATCTGAAGCCAAGTCAATACAAAAATCAATATCACGATCAGGTGGCATACCTGGAAGATCTGACGGAAATACATCGGGGAACTCCCGAACTACAGGCATTGAATCAATAGCAGGAGTCTCTACAGTAGTATCCCGAACATAGGCTAGATAAGCCAAACAACCCTTCTCAACCATATATTGAGCCTTTATAAAAGAAATAACTCGATTAAATGAACTAACAGGCGAACCCTTCCACTCCAGCTTAGGCAATGCTGGAATAGCCAGGGTAACAGTCTTGGCATGACAATCTAGAATAGCATGATATGGAGATAACCAGTCCATACCTAGAATAATTTCAAAATCGGTCATCTCAAGCAATAGGAGATCTGCTCTAGTTTCATAACCACATAATGTAATAATACAAGACCGGTAGATCCGGTTCACCACAACAGAATCGCCCACAGGAGTGGACACATAAACATGAGTACTCAAGGACTCACGAGAAACACCCAGGAATATAGCAAATAGAGATGACACATATGAATACGTAGATCCTGGATCAAATAATACTGAGGCATCTTTGCCACAAACAGAAATAATACATGTAATCATGGCATCTGAGGCCTCTGCATCTGGTCTAGCCAGAAAAGCATAGAACCGAGCTGGAGCGCCAACTGGCTAGCCTCCGCCTGGCTGACCTCCACCTCTAGGACGGCCCCTTCCCACCTGTCCTCCACCTCTGGGTGGTCGGACTACTGGTGGAGCAACTGGTCCGGTAAGCATAAGTTGTTGACCCTGCTGTACTGGTCTACCTCGAAGCGTGGGGCAAAACCTCCGCATGTGACTGGATCCCCGCACTCGTAACAACTCTTCGGTGCGATGGCCTGCTGACTAAGTGTCTGGCCCTGGGGACCTGAATACCCACTGGGAGGACCCTGAATAGCTGGTGGGCGGTAAGAACTCTCTAGGATAGTACTGAGATAAGGTCGCACTGGAGCACCTCGAGGAGGTGGTGGTGCTGGATATGGGGCTGCTGGACTGTCCCCTCACGAACTGACCTCTGCCCCCGGACGGAGCACCTCTGAATCGCTTATCTCTCATAATCTGCTCTCGGCTCCGCTGACGTACACCCTCAATCCTCCAGGCTATCTCCACAACTCGCTCATAAGAAGTACCCATCTCAACCTCTCGAGCCATAGTAGCCTGAATATCAGTATGTAAACCGGCTACAAACCTTCGCACTCTCTCCGCCTCAGTAGGGAGTATCATTAGTGCATGGCGAGATAATTCAGAAAACCTCGCCTCATAATTGGTCACTGACATCTGACCCTGCTGGAGCTGGTCAAACTGAAACCGCAACTCTTCCCTCTGGGAGGGTGGAATATACCTGTCCAAGAAGATGCGGGTGAACTTGTCCCAAGTCATGGGAGGAGAATCTGCTGGTCTGCAAAGAGCATAAGACTGCCACCATCTACGGGCTCTACCCTCTAGCTGAAAAGTAGCGAAATCAACCCCATGGGATTCCAATATCCTCATGTTGTACAGTCTATCCTTGCAACGATCAATGAAATCATGTGGATCCTCATGTCGCTCACCCCCAAAGATAGGAGGATGTAGTCTAGTCCATCTGTCCAATAGTTTCTAAGGATCGGCGGCTACAGCCGGCCTGGGCTCAGGTGTAGCTGCTGCCACTGGCTGGACTCCACCTACGGGTAATGCACCCTGGGTCTGATATACAGCAGTTGCCTGTCCATGAGCCTGCGTAGTAGGGGTCTATGCTCCCCCGCCCGCCTGAGATGTGGCTGGGTCTGCCGGAAATAAACTGACCTGAGTCATATTGTCCATAACTCGCAGCATACGACCGATGACATACTGAAATCCCGGTGCAGATGTGAAGTCCACCGGAGCTGGCTCTGCCACAGGCACCTCACCCTGCTCCTCAATAATGGTATTCTCTACTGGATCCACTGGCGGCATAACCGGAATAGTCTTGGGACGTCCTCGCCCTCTACCACGGGCTGGAGCCCTCCCTCGGCCTCTGCCTCGACCTCTAACAACTGGGGGAGAAGCTCTTCCCTGGTCTGGAACCTCATTAGAGCATATTCTCACCATCTGTGAGAGAATAAGAGAAGGATATTTAGTACTACATCAATTGCATGATGGAATATGAAGAAATGTAGTTTCCTAACAACATATAGCCTCTCGAAGATAAGTACAGACGTCTCCGTACTGATCCGCAAGACTCTATTAAGTCTGCTCATAACTTGTGAGACCTACGTGAACCTAGTGCTTTGATACCATGTTGTCACGACCCAATTTCACCTGTAGGTCGTGATGGCGCCCAACACTACATCTAGGCAAGCTAACTAATAAATTAAGCATACATTGATAAAATTTAAAACCAAGAAAATATAAACCCAAACTCTACCAATGTGTGTGCCAAGACCTGGTGTCACAAGGGAATGAGCATCTAGTAGATTATACAAAAACTCCAAATACTGTCTGAAATAAAATAGACAGAATATAAATATCAGAAGAGACACTGGTAGCTGCAGAACGGCTCAGAAAGGCAGCTCACCACTATGCCACTAGATGACGTGGGTATGTGATGATAGGTCCTCCACTAGTACCTGTCTCAGATCCTGCACAAAAAGTGCAGCAAGTGTAGTATGAGTATGTAAACAACGTGTACCCAGTAAGTATCAAGCCTAATCTCAAAGTGGTAGAGACGAGATGACCGACTTTGACACTCACTATAGGTCAATAACAATTGAAATAAAACTAGAATATTTAAATCAATGTGATTTACAGAATTTATTTAATCAGCGGAAATAATCAAATTCCTTCAAATGTATCAATTTTTAATATATTAATTAAATTCCTTTAATTCAAATAAATTCTAATTTATCAATTAAATCTCATTTACAGGAGTAACAATTAATTTCTTAACAAGCAAGAATAATAATTCATTAAATCCCAAAGATTTTCCGATTTACTAATTAGCTTTACAAGCTGAAATAAATTATTAAAGCATCGTGTAATTATTATTATTAAGCACGATTTCTGCCGAGGACGTACGGCCCGATCCAGAGTGTCATGTACACTGTCGAGGGACGTGTGGCGCGATCCATAGATGCATCTATCCTGCCGAGGCGTTCGGCCCGCTCCACAAGAAAGGAGGACATTTTTATGTACCTCCGGAAGGAGAGTATATTTATTATATGATAAATTTGGGAGGAGAACAATTTCTTTTGACAATTAATTAATTTAAATAGAAATCAAGCCTATGAGATTTTCATCCTTTAATATCTTTATCAAACAATTCACAATATATATTTATATATATTAATTAATATTAATTAATCAAAGAATACAATTTGCATAAGTAATACATGCTTTGAGTCCTAAACTACCCGGACTTTAGCATACGCACGGACTCTCGTCACCTCGTGCGTACGTAGCCCCCACAATTAGCAATAATTATTTAATCTTAATCACCTATGAGGTAATTTTCCCCTCACAAGATTAGACAAGAGACTTATCTCGTCTTGCTCCAATTTAATCCAAGATTTTGCCTTTTCCACGATTATCCAACTCTGTCTGGCTCGAATCTAGCCAAAATAATTCAGTACAATCACTAAAAATTGTAGGAAATAACTTCTATAGGGAAATACTATATTTTTAATAAAAATCCCGAAATTAATTAAAATTTTGCCCGCGGGACCCACATCTCGGAATCTGACGAAAATTATGAAATCCGACAACCCATTCAATTACGAGTCCAACCATACCAGTTTCACTCAAATCCGACTCCGAATCGATACCGAAATCTCAAAATTTCGTTTCTATGAGATTTCTAAACTTTTCTAAATTTCAATCTCAAAACACTAATTAAATTGTGAAAACAATGATATATTCTTGTATATTGATCAAATCCGAGTTAGAATCACTTACCCCAATATTTTTTCCTTGAAAATCTGCCAAAAGTCGTCTCTGCTCAAGCTCAAGTTCGTCAAAAATGACAAATGGGATGAATGTCCTCTCTTTATAATACTGCCCAGCACTTCGGAACTGGGCCTCAAACAGGGCCTCGAACAGGGCCTCGATCGCGGCATCGAACATGTGCCTTCGATCAGGGCATCGAGGGTTGGGCCTCGATCCTAGCCCTCGAGCCATACCTTCGATCATGCCATCGAGCCTTACCTTTGATCGCGACTTCGATCACATGCTCGAGTCTGGACCTCGGTCATGGCCTCGATCAGGGTATCGGGGTTGGGCCTTCGATCATAGCCTCAATCATTGCATCGAGCTTGAGCCTTCGAGCCTTACCCTCGATTATGCCCTCGAGCCTTGCCTTCGATCGAGGCTTCGATACTGAGCCTCGTCCCTGACTTCGACTCAGGCCTCGATCTGAGGCTCGGTATCTGGGGCTCGACCTGAGGCTCGATATCTGGGGCTCGATTTGAGGCTCGATATCTGGGGCTCGATCACATCCCAGAAAAATGCAGCAGAAGAGAAAATTGCAGCAGCTTTTTAAGTCCAACTTTTGATCCGTTAACCATCCGAAACTCACCCGAGGCCCTCGGGACCTCAACCAAATATACCAACAAGTCCTAAAATATCATACGAACTTATTCGAACCTCTAAATCACATCAAACAACGCTAAAACCATGAATCATACCCCAATTCAAGCTTAATGAAACTAAGAGTTTTCAACTTCTACATTCAATGTCGGAACCTATCAAATCAACTCCGATTGACCTCGAATTTTACACACAAGTCATAAATTACATAACGGAGCTATGAAAATTTTCGAAACTGAATTCCGACTCCGGTATCAAAAAGTCAACTCCCCGGTCAAACTTTCAAACTTTAAATTCCTATTTTAGCCATTTCAAGCCTAATTTCACTACGGATTTTCAAACACAATTCCGATCACGCTCCTAAGTCCAAAATCACCATACAGAGCTGTTGGAATCATAAAAATTCTATTCCGGGGTTGTTTTCTCAAAATATTGACCGAAATCAAACTTAGAACTTTAAGGCCAACTTAAGGAATCAAGTGTTCCGGTTTCATTTCAAACACTTCCAAATCCCGAACCAACCATCCCCGCAAGTCATAAATCATTACAAGAATCTCTAGAAAGTTTTATTTTAGGGAACGGGGTTCTAAAAGTAAAAATGACCGATTGGGTCATTACATTGTATTTTCTTTATATACACGACATTAACATGTCCTAGTCTAGCATGCCAAAACGAATTGACTTAACCATATAAGCAGAAGAATATGCATTTTCATTGCTAGTATCAAAAATATTAAGCATAAATAAATCATGGTTACAATATCCATTGCCTACAAAAATATCATTTTTGGTCAATACGACCTCATTATTCTCGAAAGAAACCTTCACTCCAACTTTTCCTAATAATCCCACAAAAACCAAATTGGTTTGGATATTAGGTACATGCAATACATCACTCAATGCTAGAGTTTTGCCAGATATGAGTTTGAGGAGAATTTTTTCTTTCCCAATAACGCGAGTTGTTCTTGAGTCACCAAGATAAATAATTTCTTCTCCTTCCTCAACTTGGGTGTAAGATAAAAATTCATTTTTGTCTGTACAAATGTGCCTAGTAGCACCAGAGTCTATCACCCAATTTCTCACATTGGCCACATTATTTATTTGAGAAATGACCACAACAATTATATTATCCGCTTTAGTTAAATTTAATTTTGACTTAGCAAGATTGTCATTTATCTCAACTCTTCTTCTCTTGCATTGAGGTGCATTTTTCTTGAAGGTTTTAATATTAGCATTGGATATATAACCATGTCTATTTACATACCTGTATTTTGATATCAGTGTCTGCTCAAGTTGTGGATGCAATAACGTATTTACAACACCGTGGATATCTGGCAGGATAGCTGGAACAGTAGCAGCGGAGACAATATCAAAATTGGTAGCACCATCAAAACTTTCCGTAGTAGTATTACTTGATAGTTTCTTAGATTGTAGGGAAATGACACCGAAAAATAACGATAATAATACTGCAATAATATTTGTGAGCGGAAATACACTAATTGACTTGAGTCGTGTTGGGCACTGTTCGAAGAAACTATTTCAACAATGTGAAATATTTCTCCAGAATTAAACAAGTCTATCTCTATTTATTTAGAGAATACAGGAATCAACAAAATTAAATATTACAAACACAGTTATTTAAAAGAGGGAAACAAAAGAAATTAAACTACTAAACTTTGAGAAGGAAAAAACAATAAAAGAAAGCTGATGAAGACCGAAATTGGAAGGAAAGAAGTAGAAGGATTACTTTTGTCTTGCTAATGATGATTTTCTTGTCCAATTGAGAGCCTATTGATAGGCACATGTGTATGGATTTAACATGCTGAGAGAAAAGAACGTGGCAAAGTGCATTGCCACTTTTCAAAAGCGTTTTGCCATATTTCTCATATCTTCCAGAAGGGATGGTTCTATTTAAGACACTTGTCAACAAGAGGCTTTAAAATATTGCCACATATAAAAACTCTTTAATATGCATATTGACACTTGAACTCATTTATTTTGAAAATACTATCACAAATTTTACTTGCATGGATCTTTGTCTATTCTTTACATGCTTGTGCATCAAGAGTTGGTTGACAAAATATGGACAATTAATTTTTAATCTGTTGATTTACGACAGATTGGAGTATTTGGGCTGCACTTATCTAAATCACGGGCGGATTTATAGTCTATTTTATGGGCACGTAAACTCATGATCTTTTCGCCAAATTACGTATTTTATGTCCATATTTGCTAGAATTGATCTAATATTATTTGTTGGCATCCATACTATAAAAAGGCTAAATGATGCACTTGGTTGAATGATTAATTTTTTATCTAGAGGAACGGGATCAATTTAATACTTTCTTTAATTTTTCTCCTTCCTAAATCCGCTTCCGATCTAAAGGACATCAAGACAACACGAGTTGCTACATTGTAAATTGGAAATGAGATATTACGAGAATGCTAGGAAGAAAAGAACAAAAAGAGCATTTTGTATAGTCTTTATGTTGAATTTGTATTTCAAATAAATGCAGAGCAAGTGTTAATATTACTCTAGTATACGAACCTATTGTCACCAACTTTATGGGGTATGAGCTGATGAATTTGAAATGTATGTTCTTGCATTATTCTCAATATGGTTAGCAAGTGACTCCCGATATCATTTGCAATTACATCATATTACGTGTTTTATGCAAATCTAGAAGATATACAAGATTTAAAGTAGGCAAACAAATTCTCAGACTAGTCTCGTCATTATTAATGATGGAAATATACTTTTAAATGCTACGACCAAAGAAAAAACTAAACCTCGTTATCACTTATGAGGAACCGTATGTGAACACCCAAACATATGTAATTACATTTGCTTGGAAACTGACAGAACTAGAAATTTCATGGTGTTCAAAATTTTATATATATATATATATATATATATATATATATATATATATATATAGTACTAGTATCTATATTCGTGCGATGCATAAATTATTTTGTATCAAATATTATAAAACACGTTTCAAAGGTGATAAACGATCAATTGTGCTAATACTCTATACCTAACTGTCAGTGAATATATACTAAGTTCAATAATCAGTTACTTAAAACAAAACAAAAATAGAAGAATATCATGTATTATACCTTCAAAATACTTGCAGGAATAATCATGGGCCTGACTCCTAGGTTGATTTCTGTACAATTTGCACTAAATATTTTCCTCTCTTTGCTTTGAATTAATTTGCAAACAAACTGGATTAAAATAAGCTAAGATCAATTTAAGAGTCTCTTGATATTTTGAGTTGGAAGACCTCTAATGTCACGGTTTTGGACAATACTGTTTTAGATCAATTCATAAAAAATGGATAAAATTAATTAAAAATTAAAATTAAATTCAACCTTTTTTAGATGTAAAAGCTATTATGAAGCTTTTTAAGTACCAACTATGTGTTCCAATAGCAGTTGACTCGATCATGCCACATCCTGAAAATTTTGACGAATATTCATTCATATTTGTGACACAATTGAAAGCAAAGGGTACAATTTTTAAAAATACTTTTTATATATAAATATTATTGTAATGTTATTGTAATTTATAAATATTTCTTAAACTTTTTCACAGTTTTATCTTTTGACGTATTATTTCAAGTTTGCACATAATATTCTTGAATGAGAAATAAACATTATAGTCCATAAATGTAGGAACTCAAACAAAGTTCAAATCAATACTAATGCTAAGAAAAGAAATTCAAATCAATGCTAGGAATGATGATAATGTTGGATATCTATTTTTTAGTTTTACATTGGTTTATAATGAAAATGCATAACTTAGTTTATCTTTTTCTTTAGTACTTAGTTATGTAATACTTATTTTAGCATCACCTATATAGTATTTTTAGATTATATTAATTTTCATTAGCTATGCTTTATACAATTTTATTATCTTTGTTATTAAATAATTTAATATAATGCTATAATTTATCTCATATTATTGTGTTATTTTCTTGAAAAATACATTATATATAGTTGTATCTTATTAGGACTAAAGAAATATTTAGGGCACAAATTACATATTTTGTGCTATGAAAATTTTATTGGAAAAAAACCCGAAAACCCAACTTTGTTGGTTTATTTAGTTTATTTATAGATTTAAAAACTCGACACGGTTTATTTGGTTTATTTATAGTTTTCTCACGATGTAGGCGCCCCTAAAGTTCGAGATTGTGCACTTAAACTCCATTGTGCAAAGCCCCAGAGTTTGACAGAACACTGTTTAGTAAAATAAGATAAAGTAAACTTCATTGTTAACTCTGACATAGTTTCAAGATTAGTGCAGTAGCGGAGCCAGGGGTGTCAGACACTCCTTCGCCGAAAAATTATTCTGTACTATTTTGCTAGATAATTTTTTTTTTTTAATATATATTTACTATACGTTGACTCCCATTGACTTTTCGATATATCTAATTATTTATATTTTGACACATCTTGATGAAAATTCTGGATCCGCCACCAAATTAGAGTACCCCATTACTTAGTGTACAAATGAAACCGATAAATCACACCAACCCGATAATTCGAGTCAAACCGAGAAAAACAATTCGACTATGATTTGGTTTGGTGTTGGAAAAAAAAATGACCATATTTGGTTTGGTTTGGTTTTAACCAAAAAAAGTCAAACAGAAACCAAACCAACCCGACATTATATGTATAAAAATTTTAAATATATTTAATATATAAAAATATTTATGGTAGTGTAGTTTATAAATATTTGTTAGACTTTTTCATAGTTTTATCTTTTAACATATTATTTCAAGCTTGAACTTATAATTTTTGGATGTTCCAAGTAACTCAAATAAATCCTAAACCAAAATCAAATCAATACTAATGCTAATAAAAGACATTCAATTCAATTGTACTATGAATGAAAATAGTGTTGGATATCTATTTTTTTAGTTTTTTTTTATAGTTTAGATAAAATGTATAACTTAATTTTTTTAGTGGTTAGTCATGTAAATAATAGTACTTATTAGTCATAATTTTAAATTATATTTATTTTCATTATGGCTTGTTAATAATATTTATTTTATGCGATTTTATTATCTTTATTGTTGAATGTTTTAGTTCAATGTCATGACTCGTCTCATATTTATGTTATTTTATTGAAAAATACCTTATATAGTTCTGTCTTACTAGGATTAAAGAAATATTTGGATCACTAATTTTACGTTTTGTGCTATGAAGACTTTATAAAAAAACAGAAAAACCCGAAAACTCGAAAAATTCGAGAAAAATCGAGATTAAAAAATCCGACTTTTATTGGTTTGGTTTGGTATTTAGATTTAACAATCCGATATAATTAATTTGGTTTGGTAATTAGAAAATTCGAACCAACCCGATCCATGTACACCCCTACCCACAATCCACTAATTTTTTATATATCCCTACTTCTAGAAATATGAATGAATTATCAGGAACTGAAACAATTCATTTAGAATGTATGACTTATTTTACCTATTCTAGAATCAGTACGACTGTTGTCACCAACTTTTCCGACTAAGAATTTTATTCCTCTGATCCTCCGACAGTAACTTCTGTAACATTTCCTTGCAACAACCTATGAAAAAGATGCTAGTCAAACCTAATACTTTCGAAATATATACTGCTTTCTATATTTTGAATTTTCTTACTTTATGTTTACCCGAAAAATGGATAGAGTTGAATTTATACGCAGTTCCGAGGATATGTAGCGTAACTTGACACAAAATGCAAGGATAAATAAAAATATAAATGTAGATTGGAGAGAATCCAAAATAGATAAGGTTATCAAGAACAATTAATCTTAGGATTCGAAAAATAGAATCAATCTAAGAAACTAAAAGAGCGTTTTTTTTACTGTAGAAGAATATAATACTTTTATTACAGTGTAAGCCTCAGAAAAACTTGTCTTACAGAAATGATAACCAAGCCCTTTTATAGTGGAGGGATTTGGCTCCAAGCATAATAAAATAAACATTTAGTGGAAGACCCATGATAAGTCAGTTTTTCCATAATTCTGCCAAGATTCTCTCTAGTGGGATTGCAACGGCTTTTGTCTGCGAGCTCGATCTTGCTTAGAATCCTCGATTTTGGTTTGAGCCGGATTCCGGCTCGAACTTGTGATCTTGGTTCGAGCCCGATCCTAGTTCGAGCCCAATCCTAGTTCGAGCCCTCGAATTGATTCGAGGTCAATGTTGGTTGGTCTCTAGATTATCAGCACGATAGGTCTACCCTGCATCACGGTTCAATCCTTATTCGAGTTTGATTATGATATCGAACTCGACACGGACCGGCCTCCCCGAGTTCGAGGTTAGTTTGTCCCCCCTTCGGGATCTTACTTTGATACATCATCATTCGAACTCGATCGGACGTGCCAAGGCTGAAATCTATTTCGACCGTATACGGATAGTCCCCTCGTTTCTCAGAAAGAATATGGCGAGAAACGGTATAATTTTTAACAGCTCGATCGGATTATATCCTGTCATTTTCATCGGGTTCGACCATGACGCATCTGGTAGCTGTCCCGTCGGTTTAGTCTTTCAAGGTATTTAATGCATAACAGGCGGTGGTCGGCCACTGCTGATACTGAACCGCCATCGTTTGAACCTATAAATAACCTTTACTTTTATCTTTTACCACTTTTACATCTTATATCTTCCAAAATTTCCCAAGTTCTTCTTCGTACTCTCCAACTTACCAGTAAATATGTGATTTCTTTCCGCAAAAACCCCTCTTCAATTCTACCAAATCTCTGTCACTTTCTTCTATTCCTTACTTTTGAATTCAAAAATGGCGAAAACATCGCAAACCATTCCTCAGAAAGAGAAGGCTTCATCTTCACAGTGTGTCGCCGATGAGACACCGGTAGAACCACGGCCTGAGGAGTGTGTTCTCGGGGAGTGTGTCCTTACTTCAGATTTTAAGGTTGATAAAGGTTCATCGGTCCCTGGCCGGTGTGATCCGGTATCGAGGTACATGTGTTCGATAACCGAGAAGCACCTCGATCAGTTAAAGAAGGATTGCAATTGGGGTGAAAAAGAAGTAATAATTCCTACCCCTAACGAAGATATCACTTCTTACGTGAAAGGGTTTTTGAATGTGTATACTTACCCTTTCACTTTGGGTCCCCTCGATTCCGTCATTATTGACTTCTGTCGACAATATCAGGTAACCCTAGGCCAGGTCCATCCTTCTTTGTGGCGGATCGTTATCCTGATCCGATATGTTGTGAGCAAAATTGAGGGGATGCCGTTCACCCTCGATCATCTTATCCGATTATACCGTCCTCGACTTTTTTGATGAGGGTTAATAAAACTCCAGCGTCGGGCTACCAAGGCTCTGTTCTCGAGTATTGACGAGGACAGGGACAGGGGTTGGATGGGCAGGTTCGTTCGAGTAAGGACTTCGGACCTGATTCAGACTGAAAAGATGCCCTTTCCCTAGGAATGGAATATGAAGCGTAAATGTGATCTTGCTGTTGCTTCTATTTTGTTCTTCCATTTATTCTCTTATCGACACTCCTCCTTTTGTGATGTAGCGGTTCCCTGGATGCCCGGAGCGGTTCCCAATCTCAAGAACTGGGTACGAGCTCTTGTTTCGACCTCCACATACGCCGAGCGCTCATGGCGTGATTTGTCAAAGGGTCGGTGGGAGGCCAAAAATCACGGTAAGCTTATTTCTTGAATTCTGATGATCCGAACGAGGCGTTTCTCAAAATATTTTTTATAAGGTTTCCCATATGCAAGTTTGGGTAAAGACGCGGTCTTGAGGCCCCTGTCCAATGAGGAGGATATTTCGACCTCTCTCCCAAAGCCGGTGAAGGAAAATAAAAGGAAGAGAGCCTCGGTTCACGAATACCCAAAATCGAAGAAGAGGACGACTCGTAAGCCGAACAAGAATCTTATTCCTTTAACCGTGGAATCCGTTCTGCATCTAAGGGATGAAGATGAAGAATAAGAAGAAGAAGAAGAAGAAGAGAACAATGAGTCGGCGCTGGCGGTCCGAACGAAGAGAGCCACCGATGCCTCATCGCCGGCTGGATCGATGATGCTCTATGAGGCTCCGCCTCGAACTGAAGATATATCGGAGAAAGATTTGGGTAGAGTCCCCGAACTATCGGATATCGAAGACGCCTCTCATCGGAGTCAACCGGCAGGGGATACGATCGAACAGCCCCTCGAACCCCTCCGAACCGAGGGGAACGCTCCAAGCGAGTCATTTGGGGCAGCAACGATCGAGGATTCGCCTACCTTTCCCGATTTTTCCGCAGGGGTGATTCGGGAAGCTCAAGCTCTGGGAGCCCTCAATCTAGATAGGCCTCATGATGAAGAAGATCCGTTTCGTGACCTGTTTACTGGTATTGAGGACGTTTCCGGTGATGAATCAGATCTTTTTCACGGATTGCAGCAGGTTTTGAATCAGGTGAGCTTTTAAAATTATTTTGTCGGTACTATCTTTATGTTCGTTTTTCGTTAACTTCGCTTCTTGTTTCTTTGTAGCAGTTCATCGAGAACAATGTTCTCGATCCCAGAATGAGCTGCATCGATACGCGGCCAACCTACACCGCGCTACTGACGAGAGGAACTCCCTTAGACTTTCCTTAGGGCAGAGAGAGGAGGAAATAAAAGACCTCCGAGCTGAGCTGGCCAAGGCTTATCGAGATCAGAATGATTTGTCTGAGCAGGTAATGATGCTTTTGAAAGCCTATGGGCTTGATACCGGAACGATAGCTAACATTTCAGCCTCGCAGCTGCAGCGAAAAATTGAGATGATCGGGAAGCTTCGTGAGGAGGTCGACGTGATAAGAACGGAGTCCTTGCAGTGGAAAGAAGGTATGGACCACTTTGCTGCAGAAAAAGAGACTGCTCGAGCCTAGTTATCTTCGTCTGAAACCCAACTTCAGAAAATAAAGGAAAAAGGCCTGGTTCAAGCAAGAAGAATTGAGGAGCTTGAGGCTCGGTTGGCCTCTGAACTTGCCAAGGCCGAATACGATGCTGAAAAGGCAAAGGCCGATGCGGATGCGCTCGTGGCTATCTATCGGGCCGATGCTGAAGCTGCCCAAGTCCAGGCAAGAGAGGCAGCCGAGTCCGCCGATAGTCGAGCGCATTGGGTCGCCGAACTTGCTAAGTGCCGATCCAGAAGGGAAACTCTCGAGGAGATTCATGCTCGTGGCTTCGATCTCGCTGAAGAGATAAAAAGGGCCAAAGAACTCGAAGCTGATGCCGAAGCTCTGGTTTCTGATGGTGATGACGATGATGATGGGAGAAAGAGCGGATCCGAAAATGGGGGGGGGACCTGATAAAGAAGAGACCGCTCCTGGTAGAGAAGTTTAGTTCTTAGTTTTTACGTTGTAATCACCCATGCAGATAAATTTGTATATAGACATATCTCCTCTTTTGCCGACTTGCTTCTGTTTTTGTTTCCCGTCTTGCGAGGACTTTATTCGCCTTATGAATGTTTCCACAATGATTTAAACAACTTAATCAAATTTGGACCTCGTAGCCTCTGTAACCGAGTGAGTGTTTACTCAAACTTGGGGCAATATAGCCCTTTAGTTGTCAATGATTCGATCTTGAAGAAATATAGCCCGTAGGCTTAGTCGAGCGAATGATTCGAACTCGAATTAATGTAGCCCGTAGGCTTAGTCGAATGAATGATTCGGACTCAAAGTAATGTAGCCTTTAGGCTTAGTCAAGTGAATGATTCGAACTCAAAGTAATGTAGCCCGTAGGCATAATGGTCGAGTGAGTGTTTGCTCGAACTCGAAATAAAAATAGCCTGTAGGCTTAGTCGAGTGAATGATTCGAACTCGAAGTAATGTAGCCCATAGGCGTAATGGTCGAGTGAGTGTTTGCTCGAACTCAAAATAAAAATAGCCCGTAGGCTTAGTCGAGTGAATGATTCGAACTTGAAGTAATGTAGCCCGTAGGTGTAATGGTCGAGTGAGTGTTTGCTCGAACTTGAAATAAAAATAGCCCGTAGGCCTAGTCGAATGAATGATTCGAACTCAAATTAATGTAGTTCGTAGGCTTAATGGTCTAGTGTATCTTAATTCTGATTGCATAATAAATCTCAAAATAGAGGAAATTTCATTGGATATAAGATGCTGATAAAAAAGAGAACTTTCTTCGCACGTTATTACATGCCTGGGTTCGGGCCAATCTATATGAGCATGGTTCGCTTCGACCATTTGGCTCTTACAGTTTTTCCTATTGGGACCCTGTTGTTGTGAAATAACTTTCTTGCGAGACCTCGGATATTGTTGTAAATGTTGCAAGATCAATGGTTGCCTCATTAAAAACCTTGCCGAAAAACCCATTTGGGATAAAGACGTCTAAGGGAAAAAGAGTGCAACGCATGCTTTCAAGCGAGAGATCCGTCTTAGCCCTTGTTCGGACTTATGCAGGGGTCAGTTTTGAGATATAAATGAATATGGAAAGGTTGTACCTTAGCAGTAGTACCGTTTTAGATGTGATACATTCCAGCTGCTTGATAGCTGTTTGCCGTTTATAACGTCGATCCTGTACGATCCCTTTTCGATGTTCTCGAGTACCTGATATGGTCCTTCCCAATTCGGTCCTAGATTCCCTTCATTTGGATTTCGGGTATTGATGGTAATTTTTCTCAACACTAAGTCCCCAGGCTTGAAATGGCGGAGCTTGGTTCTTCGATTATAATATCTTTCGATTCACTGCTTTTGGGCGGCCAATCGGACGAGAGCAGCTTCTCGTCTTTCGTCCGATAGTTCGAGGCTTGTATTCATAGCCTCGTTATTTGATTCTTCCATTGCGAATCGAAATCTGGCACTGGGTTCACCAACTTCGATTGGTATCAATGCTTCAGACCCATATACTAAGGAGAACGGGGTCGCCCCCGTACTGGATTTTGACGTTGTCCGATATGCCCAAAGGACTTCGGGCAGGATTTCTCTCCATCTCCATTTAGCTTTGTTTAACCTATTCTTTAAGTTTTGAATGACCGTTTTGTTTGTTGATTCGGCCTGCCCCATTCCCACTGGGGTGGTATGGCGTCGACAATATCCTTCTTATCTTGTGGTCTTCGAGGAATCTTGTTACTTTGCCACCAACGAATTGTTTTCCATTGTCATATACTATTTCGGCGGGTATCCCGAATCGGCATATAATATGATCCCAAATAAAGCTTCTTTCTCTCTTATTTTCTCGAACGACTGCGCTTCAACCCATTTAGAAAAATAGTCAGTCATAAATAAAATGAATTTGGCTTTACCTGGGGTCGATGGCAGAGGGCCAACAATATCAATTCCCCATTTCATGAATGGCCACGGGGATAGGACTGAGTGGAGTAGCTCTCCGGGGTGGTGGATCATCGGTGAGAACCTTTGACATTTGTCACATTTACGAACAAATTCCTTCGCATCTTTGCCCATATCGATCCAATAATACCCTGCTCTGATTATTTTTCAGACTAATGTATTGGCTCCAGAGTGATTCCCGCAAGTACCCTCGTGCACTTCCCGTAGGACGTAATCGGTATCCCCCAGACCCAAGCATACCGCCAACGATCCATCGAACGTTCTTCGGTACAACGTTCCGTCCGAAGCCAACATGAATCAAGCAGCTTTGGTCCGTAGGGTTCTGGAATCTTTAGGGTCCGATGGGAGTTTTCTGCTTTTCAAGTATTCAATATACTTGTTTCTCCAATCCCAGGTTAAGCTTGTAGAATTTATTTCGGCGTGACCTTCTTCGATTATCGATCTCGAAAGTTGAACAACATTCCCCGAGCCCGTATCATCTTCCTCGACCGACGACCCCAAATTTGCAAGCGCATCGGCCTCATTATTCTGTTCCCGTGGTACATGCCGTAAAGTCCATTGTTTGAAATGGTGCAAAGTGACAAGCAGTTTATCTAAATACCTTTGCATTCTACCTTCTCGAACTTTGAAGGTTTTGTTTACTTGACTCACCACCAGCAAGGAGTCGCAATTGGCTTCAATGACTTCTGCTCCCAAGTTTCTAGCTAGCTCGAGACCTGCAATCATGGCTTCATACTCGGCCTCGTTGTTAGTCAACCTGATAGTTTTAATAGATTTACTAATAGTGCTACCCGTGGGTGGTTTCAAAACTATGCCCAACCCGGACCCTTTTACGTTCGAAGCCCCGTCTGTAAAAAGGATCCATACCCCTGATGATGTACCTGATTTCAACAGTTCTTTTTCGACTTCGGGTACAAGGGTTGGCGTGAAATCGGTCACGAAGTCTGCTAAAATTTGAGACTTGATGGCCGTGCGGGGTTGATATTCGATATCGTACCCACTGAGTTCGACGGCCCATTTGGCCAGTCGGCCTGATAACTCGGGTTTGTGCAAAATATTATGAAGCGGGTAAGTGGTCAACACACATATGGGATGACATTGAAAGTACGGCCTTAACTTTCTTGAGGTGCTTATCAGTGCAAGTGCCAATTTTTCTAGGAGCGGATAGCTAGTTTTCGTCTCTCCTAAGGTTCGACTCGTATAATAAACGTGGAATTGCGTACCTTGCTCTTCTCGAACTAGGACGCCGCTTACGGCGACTTTCGATACTTCCAAGTACAAACAAAGTTTCTCGTCTGTTTTTGGAGTGTGAAGTAGTGGTTTGCTTGATAGATATCGCTTTAGTTCCTCTAATGCTTGTTGGCACTCCGGGGACCAAGAAAAATCGTTCTTCTTTTTGAGTAGAGAGAAAAGATTGTGACTTCGGTCAGATGATCTTGAGATGAACCGGCTTAAGGAGGCAATCCGACCTGTTAGCCTTTGTACGGCCTTCACGCTGTCCACAACGACGATGTCTTCGATGGCCTTGATTTTATCGGGGTTAATCTCTATTCCCCGATGTGACACCATGAAGCCGAGGAACTTGCCCGAACCGACCCCGAAAGCACATTTCTCGGGGTTGAGCTTCATATTGTATTTCCTTAAAATCTCGAACGTTTCCTGCAAATGAGTTAAATGGTCCTCTGCGCGCAGGGACTTAACTAACATGTCATCAATATAAACTTTCATTGATTTTTCTATTTGTTCTTCGAATATTTTATTTACTAGGCATTGGTAAGTAGCCCCTGCATTTTTTAGCCCGAAGTGCATCAAATTATAACAATACGTTCCATATTTGGTAACAAATGAAGTCTTTTCCTGGTCCTCCGGGTTCATTTGGATTTGATTATACCCGGAATAGGCATCGAGAAAAGTGAGGATCTCGTGGCCGGTCGTGGCATCGATCATGCGATCGATGTTGGGCAGCGGAAAGAAATCTTTGGGGCATGCTTTGTTCAAATCCTTATAGTCCACGCACATTCTAAATTTGTTCCATTTTTTAGGGACTACAACTACATTGGCTAGCCATTCGGGATATTTCACCTCCCGAATAGACCCTACTTTGAGAAGCTTGGTTACCTCGTCCTTTATGAATGCGTGCTTTCTCTCGGACTGGGGTCTTCTCTTTTGCTTCACCGGTCTGAACCTGCGGTCCAAACTTAGCTGATGCGTCGTTATGTCCGGTGGGATCCCTGTTATATCTAAATGGGACCATGCAAAACAATCGATGTTATCGATAAGAAATTGAATGAGTTTCTTCCTGAGTTCAGGGCTCAACCCCGTTCCTAAGTATACCTTTCGCTCGGGCCAGTGCTCGATTAATATGACTTGATCTAGCTCCTCGATTGTTGATTTGGTGGTGTCGGAGTCATCGGGAATCACGAAAGATCGAGGGACCCTTTGATCATCATCCTCTTCGATTTTTTGTTTGTCTGGCTGGGTTGAAGCCGATGTCTGTGATTGCTATTTGGTGTCCCGTTCTCCTTCCGACCCCGATCCTTTTATTGGCGAAAGTGAGGACACTGGTTTAGCTTCGTCGACGGTGAACATTTCCTTCGCGGCTGGTTGTTCTTCGTACACCATTTTGACACCTCCCGACGTTGGGAATTTAAGGGCATGGTGTAGGGTTGAAGGCATAACTCTCATGTTGTGGATCCATGACCTTCCAAAAAGGGCGTTATATCTCATATCGCATTCGATCACGTGAAACTTTGTTTCCTGGATGGTTTCGGCCATGTTTATTGGTAGGACTATCTCACCTTTGGTGGTTTCGCATGCCACATTGAACCCGTTTAGGACCAGAGTTGCGGGTACGATCTGATCCTGTAGGCCGAGATGCTCCACTACCTTCAATCGGATGATGTTGGCCGAGCTACCTGGATCGATTAACACACGCTTAATTTTAGTTTTATTCATGAGTACGAATATTACCAGTGCATCGTTGTGAGGTCGGATGACCCCCTCTGCATCTTCATCATCAAAGGACAGAGTCCCCATGGGTGCGTAATCTTGAGTCCGAGATCGTTTTTCCCTCACCATCGATGTTTTAGTGCGTTTAAGCATTGGTCCCTGAGGGGTATCGATGCCGCCGATGATCATGTGGATGACGTGCTGCGGTTCTTCTTGCTCGTTTTGCTTGCTGAAATCCCTACTTCTAAAATGGCTGTTTGCCCTGTCACTCAGAAACTCCTGAAGGTGCCCTTTGTTAAATAAGCGAGCTATTTCCTCTCTTAGTTGCTTGCAATCTTCCGTTTTGTGGCCATGGGTACCATGATATTTGCACGTTTGATTGGGATTTCTTCGGGCAGGATCGGTCTGCATTGGTTGAGGCCATTTAGTGTCTTTGATGCGTCCGATGGCTGACACGAGAGCGGACGCACCAACGCTGAAGTTATATTCTAATAATCGAGGTGCTTCTATAGGATCAGCATATTTATCGAAGGCGCTCTTACTCATAAGCCCCTGAGAATTTTTTCCTCGATCAATCCTTCGATTGTTCCGAACTGTGTTGTGTGCTGAACCGTTGTTCACCCGATCTGCAATGTACGGTCGATATTGGTCTCTGCTCGACCTTTGTTCTCTGTCGATCTCCTTTTGGTTTTTAATAATTTTCCTGTTCTGATGAATGGGTCCGTACAGGGCTCCCAACTGTTCATCCTCGACCCTAATTTTTGATTGATATCGGTTGTGCACATCTGCCCAAGTTACGGCTGGATACTCGATCAAATTTTGTTTCAGCCGGTGTGATGCTGTCGAACTTAGCTCGTTCAACCCTTGGGTGAAGGCTTGTACGGCCCAATCGTCTGTGACCGGGGGTAATTCCATGCGTTCCATTTGAAATCGGGATACGAATTCCATCAGCATTTCATCCTGCCTTTGCTTTACTTTGAAGAGGTCTGATTTCCTCGTTGCAACCTTTATGGCACCAGCATGTGCCTTTATGAATGAATCTGCTAACATGGCAAAAGAATCGATGGAATTTGGCGGTAAATTGTGATACCAGATCATAGCTCCCTTCGAGAGGGTCTCACCAAACCTTTTCAACAGCACAGATTCGATCTCATCGTCTTCCAAATCGTTGCCTTTTATGGCACATGTGTAAGAGGTGACATGCTCGTTAGGATCGGTCGTACCATTATATTTGGGAATTTCGGGCATACGGAATTTTTTGGGGATTGGCTTCGGTGCCGCACTCGACGGAAAAGGCTTTTGTATGAATTTTTTCAAATCAATCCCCTTTATCATTGGTGGAGCACCCGGGATTTGGTCAACCCTGGAATTGTACGTTTCCACCCTCTTGTCGTTGGCTTCGACTCGTTTTGTGAGTTCCTCGAGCAATTTAGTAATTCCGGGATTAGTCCACGATTCTTGCTCGTTAGGTTTCACTATGGCGGGCTCTGTTCTAGGGGTGACTTCTCGAAGTGGATTGGAATCCGGCCTGCTTTGTGCGCGAGTTTGGCTCTGTAGTTGAGTTATCGCTACTTGTTGGGCTTGCAACATCTCGAAGATGATACGTAAGCTGGCCCTGATTTCCCCCGCATTTTTGGTGTCTCAGGCTACTGATCGAGTACCGCCCTGAATGTTTTTTTCCGGTTCGGAACGCTGGTTCGCCTCCAAAGCTATTTGTGAATTGACATCCAATGGTATTTCGGCTCGAATTTTGGGTACTTCGATTCGAGCCTCGGGTGCCAAGTTGTTGGTTTCATCTTGAAGGCCGACTTCGTAATCGATCGGTGAAGCCATTTGATTGGTGGTTATTCGTAGCTGATCCGAAATTCAAGATATTTTCGGAAATAAGTGCAAAGCACAATGGCGTATTTTTTCAGATTTGTATCAAATGACCACGGTTATCATCGGTCCCACGGTGGGCGCCAAACTGTTTACCCGAAAAATGGATAGAGTTGAATTTATACGCAGTTCCGAGGATATGTGGCGTAACTTGACACAAAATGCAAGGATAAATAAAAATATAAATGTAGATTGGAGAGAATCCAAAATAGATAAGGTTATCAAGAACAATGAATCTTAGGATTCGACAAATAGAATCAATCTAAGAAACTAAAAGAGCGTTTTTTACTGTAGAAGAATATAGTACTTTTATTATAGTGTAAGCCTCAAAAAAACTTGTCTTACAGAAATGATAACCAAGCCTTTTTATAGTGGAGGGATTTGGCTCCAAGGATAATAAAATAAACATTCAGTGGAAGACCCATGATAAGTCAGCTTTTCCATAATTTCTGCCAAGGTTCTCTCTAGTGGGATTGCAACGACTTTTGTCTGCGAGCTCGATCTTGCTTAGAATCCTCGATTTTGGTTTGAGCTTGATTCCGGCTCAAACTTGTGATCTTGGTTCGAGCCCGATCCTGGTTCGAGCCCTCGAATTGATTCGAGGTCAATGTTGATTAGTCTCTGGATTATCAGCACGATAGGTCTACCCTGCATCACGGTTCAATTCTTATTCGAGTTTTATTATGATATCGAACTCGAAACGGACCGGCCTCCCCGGGTTCGAGGTTAGTTTGTCCCCCCTTCGGGATCTTACTTCGATACATCATCATTCGAACTCGATCGGACGTGCCAAGACTGAAATCTATTTCGACCGTATACACTTTACTTATTGTCGCGGCGATATGGAAAAAGGTTTGAGGAAATTTTTTATTTTGTGCCTCACATAATCTCTTTTTTGTCTAACAACTTTGTGGTCTCAGAATTTTGTGGACCCAAATATGTAAGATATGGGTCCACAAATTTGTGAGATAAAAAGAGGCCTCACACAACTAATGTCAGTTGTGTGAGGCACACAATAAAATCACTCTTGACAAGAGCTGCTAAGTTGTAATTAAATTGGAAATGAGATATTATGAGAAGGGTAGGAAGAAAAGAACAAAAGAACATCTTGTTTAGTCTTTATGTTTAATCTGCATTTTCAATAAATGCAGAGAAAATTTGACTCTGGTTATGAACCTATTGTCGTCAACTTTACGGGGCATGAGCTAATGGAATTGAAATGTATGTTCTTGCATTATTCTCATTATGGTTTGTAAGTGACTCTCGATATCATATGCACTTACATCAGATTAGGTGTTTTATTCAAATCTAGAAGATATACAAGATTCAAATTAGGCAAAAATTTCTCGGATTAGTTTCATAAATACTTTTACATGGTACGACTAAAGAAAAAACTAAACCTCGTTATCGTAAAGCGTATGTGAGCAGAATTAGAAATTTTAGTTTGGGTGTTCAAGATTTAAAGAATATATAAAGAAAAAGTTTACCTATTTACACAGTATAATACTCTGCCGAATGATATTCAATTGACTATTCTTCGCCAGGTATAGTTGTGTCCTTGCTTGGAAGAAGGTTCCAAGGAAAACTATGTTTTGCCCGGGGGGAGTTATTTTGTAGAGCCAAAGGGGTTCAATTGAATCCCCTTAGTGGGAAAATTATAGCAGGTAAATAGGGAGGAAATAATATTTTTGATAATTACTATAAATTGTTGAATCCGCTTCTCGTGTAATAGCGAAAGTAGTTTAAAGTTGCTTTAGGTCACAGGTTTAAAACTCAAGTGTGATATTCTAATATTTTGCTGAATCTCCTTGTATAAATTTCTAACTTCACCACTTATATCGCCCAGCAATTTTTTTTAAAGTGCACGAGTTTGCAAACTAAATTAAATTAAGATTGTTACAACACAAAATGAATCAATTAAAAAGAAGAAGAAAAAAAATGCAGGTAACTTGTAAGAGTGGAAGAACACTGGTCAGCTTCTACTCTTTAATTAGTACGTACATACAGCGTTAGTTTCTGAATGAAAAAAATGATAGATTTAATTGGCATAGTTAACAACAATAGAGCTGAATTTATGCATGTGACAGAGTTCAATTTTGTTTTTACTATAACCACGTGATCCTAGGGTTTGAAACTTATAAGCTTCTTTTCTCCCAAGCCAGAACTATAAATAGAAGTTCTTTTGTTTCCAATTTCACCATCAAACTTTGCAACAAGAAAACATGACTAGTTTCAACAAGTTAACAATCTTTCTCTTTTTTTCAATTTGCCTTTTATCATCATGTGTTCCCTCAGCAAGTACTCATGATCACTTTGTTGAATGCCTTTCTCACAAAACTATGAACTCAAGTTCAATGTCACAAGTCATCTACGCACCTACAAACCCATCATATTCTACCATTTTGAACTCTTTTGAGAATAATCTTAGGATAAGCTCCGACGTCAAACCATCAATTATTGTCACTCCTTTGGACGAATCTCAAATCCAGGCAGTTATACATTGTTCCAAGAAACATGGCATACAAATCAGAATTCGAAGTGGTGGACATGACTATGAGGGCCTTTCTTACATTTCTGAAACCCCTTTTGTCATCATTGATCTTAGAAACCTAAGATCAATCTCCATTGATACCGAAAACAAGACTGCTTGGATTCAAGCTGGCGCGACCTTAGGGGAAGTTTACTATAGAATCGCCGAGAAAAGTAAAACATTGGCCTTTGTTGCCGGGGTTTGCCCTACTGTTGGTGTTGGAGGACACTTTAGTGGCGGAGGCTATGGAATGATGTCTCGAAAATTTGGTACTGCTGCAGACAACATTATTGATGCTAAGCTAATCGATGCCAATGGAAAAATATTGGATAAAAAAACAATGGGGGAAGATCTCTTTTGGGCTATTAGAGGAGGTGGAGGGACTAGCTTTGGCCTCATTATTTCATGGAAGGTGAAATTACTTGATATTCCAGAAAAGGTGACGGTCTTCAACGTGACACGAACATTAGAACAAAATGCAACTCAACTTGTCTACAAATGGCAACATATCGCGGACAAAGTTGATGACAATCTCCTCCTCAGACTCTTCCTAAGCAGGAGTGAATCTCCATTTCGGCGTGGGCAAAGGACTGTCCACGCCTCTTTCACTACCATGTTCGTTGGAGGAGTCGATGAACTCCTCCACGAAATGCAAAAGAGCTTCCACGAACTAGGGTTGGCAAAAGAAGATTGCATTGAGATGAGTTGGATAGAATCTATACTCTATTTTTTTGGTTTCCCAAGGGGCACATCACTTGACGTGTTACTAAACAGAAATATCACAGATAAAAAGGGATACTTCAAACGAAAATCAGATTATGTCCAACAACCAATTTCTATAAATGGTCTCAAAGGTATATGGAAACTGTTCAACCTAGTAGATGAAAACTTAGCCGAATTACAATTCAGTCCTTACGGAGGAAAGTTGAATGACTTGTCAGAATCTGAAACCCCTTTCCCACATAGAGCTGGAAATATATTCTCAATCCATTATGAGGTGATTTGGGAAAAAATGGAAAGTTCTAAAAAACATATAGCTTGGATTCAGAAGCTTTATAGATACATGGCTAAGTATGTTTCAAAATCTCCAAGAGCTGCCTATTTCAACTACAGAGATCTTGACTTGGGAGTGAACAACAAAGGAAACACAAGCTATGCACAAGCAAAAATCTGGGGAGAGAAATATTTCAAGAACAATTTTGATAGATTGGTACAAGTGAAGACTAAAGTTGATCCAACAAACTTCTTTAGGAATGAACAAAGTATTCCTCCTCTATCATCTTAATTAAGCTTAGTGGTAATTTATGCAGTCTGCAAAGCCATCATACCGTTCTCTTATGTACTAAAACTAATAGTGAAAAATAAATGGAGCCATGATGTTCCAAAAAAAAAAAACAATTATGTAACTATTTTTCGAATCATGATTAATACATTTTATATTAAATGTTTTCATTTTAGGATTTGTGAACTTGGACATACATATGTATTAATTTGTCACGACCCAAACTAACCCTGTCGTGATGGCGCCTATCGTGGAACTAGGCAAGCCGACTCATTTTCAAAACAAACCGATATTTTTATTTCAAGGATAAATTCCAAGGCCATTAACATAAAAATCTTCGTAACGGAGTTCAAATCAAAACAAAAGTGCGGAAAGAAAAGCCCGACATCGGGGTGTCACTAGTCATTAGTATCTACTACAATTTGTCTAATAATATCAAGGCTAACTCAGCCTGGAAAATAGCTAAATACAACTAGAGGAAGATAAGAGGGAGAAGAGCAGGGGCTGCGATCGCCAAGCAGCTACCTTGCTATCTCCGAGAAAAAAAATCTGCAACCAGAATGATCAACAACTGTTATCGTGCCCAGTTACACCTGGATCTGCGCACAAGGTGCAGGGAGTAACGTGAGTACGCCAACTCAGTAAGTAACAACAATAAATAAAGACTGAGCAGTAGTGACGAACAATAAAGCATATAATGTTCATATCAGAAAAATCTCAGTAGGATATCTCATGCTTTTAAAATTAGGATTTGAATCAAAACATCTCGTTTAAACCCAGTTTCAGAAACAAAATCATTTAAAGATATTTTTCAACAGTTTTCAAATAGAGAAAAAATACAAATGTGAGCAAAAATGATGAAATCATAAACAGCCCCTCGGGCAAACCTCACAGTCACTCGTGCCACTCGGGCATACCTCACAATCACTATTGCCACTCGGGCATACCTCACAATCACTCATGCCTCCCAGTCACTCAGCACTCGGCACTCGGCACTCAGCACTCGCACTCAGTAGGTACCTGCGCTCACTAGGGGTGTGTACAGACTCTGGAGGGGCTCTTTCAGCCAAGCGCTATATCAAGCCAAATCATGGCATAAATCACTCAGGCCCTCGGCCTATATCAAACATGCTGTGGCGTACAACCCGATCCCATAAATATCCTCACAAATTAGGCCCTCGACCTCACTCAGTCATAAACCTCTCAAGCCACTCGGGCATTCGGCCCAAAACAACATTTATATGCATCAAAATAGAGTCATAAAACTGAGTTATGCAGTAAACAAGTATAACCATGACTGAGTATAGATTTTCAATCTAAAATAGTGAGAGGATAGTAAGAAAAGGAGCCTAAGGGTCCAAACAGCACTGGCAAAAGGCCCAAACATGGCATTCAGCCCAATTTACAGAAACTCTTTCTAAAACATATAAGTATCATATAATTTCCAAAAATATGCAAATTTACAGTTGCTACGGGACGGACCAAGTCACAATCTCCAATAGTGCACGCCCACACGTCCGTCACCTAGCATGTGCGTCACCTCAAAATACTAGAATGATACAAAAATCTGGGGTTTCATACCCTCAGGACTAGATTTAGAATCGTTACTTACCTCAAACCGGTCAAATCTCCACCCCGCAATGCTCTTGCCTCTGGACTCGGCCTCCAAATGCTCCAAATCTATTCACAATCAGTACAATACCATCAATATACGCAAATGGAATGAATTCCACAAGAAAAACTATCAAATTAGACCAAAACCCGAAATTGGCTCAAACCCAGCCCCCGAGCCCACGTCTCGAAATCCGACAAAATTTACAAAACTAGAAAGCTCATTCACTCACGAGTCTAACCATACCTAATTCATCAAAATTCGACATCGTTTGGTTCCTCAAATCCTTAAATTAAACTCTTAAAAATTCCAAGCCCTAACCCCTCATTTTCACTAATTACATGATTAAACAATGGGGAAATCACCATATGTACGAGTATTAGGGCTCAAGTAACTTACCTCAATAAAAAACCCCTTGATTCCCTCTTCAAATCTCTCCCAAAAGCTCCAAAACCGAATAGAAATGGTAAAGAATGCCCCAAAATTCGCGAAGTGTGCAATATGTACCTTTTGCCCAGGCTTCTCGCACCAGCGGCCTTTTACTCGCACTCGTGCGACCGCACCTGCGTAATTCACTTAAACATCCAGGTTCTGCATCTGTGGCAAACCTATCGTACCTGCGCTTGTGCACCTGCGCGTGATGCGCCGCATCTGCGAAGCCAGCCTTCTTCCTTCTTTCCGCATTTGCGCCCCAGGTCTCGCACCTGCGGGCTCGCAGATGTGATAGCCTTCTCGCACCTGTGCATCCTACCTAGCCCAGCATTGCCCACACCTGCGAACCCACATGCGCACCAACGGCCCCGCACCTGCGATCCTTCCTTCCGCAGGTGCAGAAATAGCAGAAGCAGCAGCTTCAGTTGTATTTTCTAACTTTTAGAAATCTGTTAACCATCCGAAATCACCCCGAGGCCCTCGGGACCTCAACCAAAAATATCAACAAGTAATATATCAACATACAAACTTAGTGAAACCTTCGAATCACTCAAAACAACATCCAAACACCAACATCCAACATTCAAGCCTAAGAACTTCTAAATTTCCAAATTCGGCAACCGATGCCGAAACCAACCAAACCACGTCCGAATGACCTCAAATTTTTCACACACGGCACAAATAACACTACAAACCTACTCCAACTTCCAAAATTCCATTCTGACCCCGATATCAAATTTTTCACTGCCGACCAAAAATCGCCAAATTTCTAATTTCGTCAATTCAAGTCTAATTCTACTACGGACCTCCAAATTATATTCTGGACGCACTCCTAAGTCCAAAATTACCTAACAGAGCTAACGGAACTATTAGAATTCAAATCCGAGATCGTTTACATATAAGTCAACATCCAGTTGACTTTTCTAACTTAAGGTTCTAAATAAAAGACTAAGTGTCTCATTCCACTCCGAAACCACTCCGGACCCAAACCAACTAACCCGGTATATCATAATATAGCTTAAGAGCATAAAGGATACAAAAATGGGGAAAACGGGACTATAACTCCCAAAATGACCGGTCGGGTCGTTACATAATTAATAACAAATGTATGGTATTTGCTATCATATTACAAGGGTCAATTAGTTTTTTATCTCTTTACAAACTTGTTTTTAGTTTTATGACGTTATCTCTTCTTTTATACATGGAAGATTTACTTTTACACGTAAGAGATCTGCCTTTTACACATAAGAGATTTTAAAAAGTTATTTTCTTAAATTCAAAATTATAAAGGAGAATGATGTACAAATAGCACCATATTACAATCTCCAAGCTCTTGCAGAAAAGCAGGGTAAGATAACGTTACAACAGACCCTTGTGGTCCAACCCTTCTCTGAACCTCGCGCATAGTTGGAGCTTATGATGCGAGTTGAAAGGAGCTCAGTTTTGGAAGATGATACTACAAACTACTATGGTTGTACATAGCCGTTATGTTAGTTAAAAGAGGGTAGGAGACACTTTTAGTAATAGTACAGTTGAATCCTAGGGGGGTTTTATAATAAGTCTTAGTTAATACACATTAGTCTCTTACATTTCAATTAGTGAGCACTATTAATCGTGTCAGTTAGTTATTGAGTTTTGTTTTGTAGTGAATAGTGGAGAGGCATACATATACGTTGTAATCAGCTGTTTGCAGCTTATGCTTAATCAATCTATTCCAATTTTTCCCTAGTTCTTCATTTTCCTTTTTCTGCATTTTCTTCCTTGCTTTGCCTTTGCAACAGTGGTATTAGAGCAGTCTCTGGGACTGTGAAATCCATGGTGATAGAGATGACTGAAGTGATGAATATGCTTTAGAAAATTTCTACAGATGTGTCTAACTTTGGGGTTAGGCAAGATCTATTGGAAGCTACTCAAGAACAAAGTTGTAGAACTCAAGATGAAGCTTTGAGTGAGCTACGAGAAGTCATTAACGAGGTTGTCCATGGAGGAACCAGATCGGAAAGGGACAAGAGCACAACTTTCAGCGAAGGTGAGATCTATTCTCCTCATGATAGGCCTTTTGAGTTTTCTGAGCTTGTGTCGCCTGTATCAAATGGGTTTACTGTTGGGTTCTCTTTCAGTAGAGCTCAGAATCCTCATGTGAGCTTACCTTCCAACCCCAGATCTCATGTTGGCCTTAGTGGAACATTTACACCATTTTCACCTCTATCTCAAGTACCTTTATTGAACCCTAGTCGACAAACACCCACACAAGTTAGCTACCACCAAACAACAATGCCTTTCCAGCAGCCTGTACTTTCAGACCCAAAGTTTCCTAAACACCTCATCACATCCTCCTCCCACATCTGCTAATTTCCAGTCTCAAACACCCTATGCACCTCCCGCACAACCCAAAATTCAACCTTCATTATCATACCCCTATCAAGGATCACCAATGGGAGGAAGTTTTTCCTTTAACCACTACTATCAACACACTCAGTTCCCTACTGCTTATGGCAGTCAACCAATGCACATCTCCCCACTAATATACCACCATATCCCATATATTCTAACTTCATTCTCATACCAAACCACCCATGTTGTTAATCAGCAGTAGAACACTCCTCACAATCACAACAATACACCCTTACCTAATCTTCCTTTTACCAAATATACTAAGGACGAGTTCCCTAAGTTTGATGGGGAGTACCTAAGAACTTGGTTGTACAAGGTAGAACAATTCTTTACAGATGAAGAAGTCACTATTAAGCAGAAAATGAAGCTAGTATCCTTACATTTTGAAGGGGATGCCTTACAATAGCATTTGGGGTATATGAGGAGCAGGGGTCAAATTTCATTGCCAATATGGGATGAGTATTTATGGGCCTTGTGTGACATCTTTGGAGCTGATTATTGTGATCCTATGACTGAATTGATGAACATCAAACACACTAGAGCAGTGAAGGATTACCAGAAGGCTTTCAATTGTGTGATGACTAGACTGGACTTATCAATAAAACATGTTGTGACTATTTTCCTTAATAAACTCAAGCCAGAAATCATTAATGCAGAGAGAGTGGGTAACCCTCGAACTCTCCCTCAATCTTATTATTTAGCTAGATTACATGAAGCCAGTTTTGTTGCCCAAAGCAAAGCCATCAAGGGCAGTACTGTGGGAATTTCTATGCATAGAGGAACACGAGGATACAATCCTAGTCACCTGCCAAAGGGAAACACCAACTCTTTCAAGAAGCCCATCACTGCAAAGTTTGATCCTAACAGAAGGAGAATGTTGAGTCCAGCTGAGATGGATGAAAAGAGGGCCCAAGAAATCTGTTTCTTTTGTGATGACAAGTACACCATTGGACATGATGTTTTATACTTAAATACCACACAAGAGGGGGTGATTTGTGTCGTGCCGGATTTTTGCGTGCACTAGATTATCGAAGGACCTGGTTCTTCTATGCATTCCTTACACTACAGTAGCGGAATAAATAATGCAGAAAGTAAAGAACACAAGGATTTTTGCGTGGAAAACACCAGGCTCAAAAGGTGAAAAAAATCACGACCTATTTCCCAGTAGGATTTTCCCCAAATAATTCACTACAACTCTGAGCCAACAACAAAGTCTACAAACTCTTGCAAACCTAAGAATTACCTCTTACCCTTGTAACAACCAGCTACAGGCTGTTGCGACTGCTTTAAGTTAACTCTAACTTGAACAATACAACTAGAGTTTACAACCTCTTCCAAATCTAAGGATTAAATATAATCCTTATAGAAACCTGCCACAAGCTATTGCGACTACTTCAAGTTAACTCTAACTTGAAAGATACAACTCATCTACCTAGTACAATTTACTTCTTAGAAAACTGAAAGGTACAACTCAAAATGCCTACTACACTTTGAAATAGAAATAAAGAAAGATATATAAAACTCTTTATGGAGCTGGTTCTTCAATCTGGTTCGTGTAGCTTCAGGATCGCACTCTTAAATCTCACAGGAATTACTCACAAAATGCCTTGTTATTTTACTCTCAATTCGTGCTTAACTTCAGTATGTGTGCACATGTAGAAGAGAAGACAACTGATATTTATAAAGCTAGTAGAATAAGGATTAACTAGAGTTCTAATGCTTTACTCTTCCATAGTGGAAGAATTCTAGTTATCTTCAACTTCTAACTCTTTCCTTATCTTGGATAGAGTTCTCTTCAAGTAAGGAGTCCTGCTCCTTATCAAATATGCAATATTTTCGTTCACAGATTATTAGAAATAACCACTAATACTTATCATTTTCACGTGCATGTCTTTTGCTTGATTCTGCCCGTCACCCATGTACACTGTCCATGGACCTGGTTCATGCATGTGTTCCTTTATCAATCATCAAAACCAAAATCGCTCAAGTCAACAAATTCCCCCTTTTTGATGATGACAAACTCAGTACTTTTCATAAGCATGGAACCTGTTTCAACTCAGCTCAACATCAACACAATGTTAGAACACGTTTCATTTAAATTCACAAATCATCAAGGACCAGGTTCATTAGGTTATAAACATCACAGTCCAAAGCAAAAGTACACCTTATCTTCCCCATTTTGACATCATCGAAAAGTTTCACAATAAAGGTAAGTAACCAAATTTTAACAGATATCACTCATGGCCACTGAGGCTACTTCAAATACAATCATGGATTCAATTTTCTCTTTTTCAATCTAAGGATAATAGCCATCTAAGAAATATCAACAAACAATTAGAGCAAAAGTAGTGAATTTCAGTGATTGATAAGATCCTACCACAAGGCATAAGAATAAATAAAAACATAGAACCATGAGCAAAAAACAAAAAAAATCCCATTTGGGTTATTAGTTACAAACTAGGCTTAGGAAGGGTTAAAACTAGGAAGGACCAAGTTCTTGGCTTGAAGCAGTTTCAACATATCTTGAAGAATACTATCATTATTCTCCTTTTACTTTGCAAGCTCACACTTGAGAGATTCCCTCACAACCTCTACTTTAGCCAATCGTTTCTTCAGCCTTTCAATCTCAGCATCCTTAGCCATTTTCTTCCATTATTTGAGCCGCCTTGCTCCTTTTGGCAGGCCTAGTTCTTTCGAAACAATTGAGACCTCAGCCTCTGTTTCTCGAGAATTCTTTTGAGAAGTCTTTCTCTTTTTGGCACTAGGTGTGGGTACTTCCACATCCTCATATTCATCTTCAAGAACCAGGTTCATCTCTTCAATCTGGACTACTCCACTTGGCTTACCAGCCTTTTTTTCAAGCAACTTTATTGGCATTCTCAGCTAAGGCCCTTCTTTCGTTGGCATCACTCTGCTTCTTTTGGCTCCTTGTAGTTTTTTCTCTTGTGGGAGGAGTTTCTACAGGGATAGAAGGAGCACTCTTTCTCTTAGTGCCACCCATGCCCTTTCCTGCAGTCTATCAAACTTTGTTCTTCTTCTTTTGATAGTAACTATCTGACACCTTTTGCAGTAGATCGGGACTCTTGTCTATTTTAACAAGAGAATGAACTGGTTCATGAAACTATTTCCTTAACCTAACCAGCCTATCTGCTGCACTTCTATCACCAGAACCGTCACCTATCTCCTGTGATTCTATCCCCATACTTTCATTCATAGTCTTGTCATTATCACTAATCTCTTTACTTAATACAATCATTGCTCCTGCTTCTTCAGTAAAACCAACAAGAGTGGGTGAAGGAGATCCAGCCACTCTTTCTTCTCCCTTTCCCCTCACATCTACTTCAACACCCTCACTTTTTTTTTTCATTTTTACCATTTATCTTTCCATACCTACCAGTTTCTACACCAGCAATCGTACCAACCAACACAATCTTATTTTCAAGATTTTCAACAATTTTAAAAGCAACAACAGAAATTTTTAACCCAGAAGTTACCTGCTCAGTTTCGGATGAACCTGGTTCTTCCCCCTCAGTCACAGACTTGAAGGACTGATCAGAATTTTAGGCTTTTTTTGCTTGACCGACTTGTAGCATCTCACTCAATTTTTTAGCTTGTTCTCTACTAGCACTATGTTGCATGTAATCATTTTTATATGCTTTTTCTTGGGGGTTTGGGTGCTTGAAAGTATGGGTGAAGGTTTTTTGGGTGGCGAGGAAGGGTTTTCAGAGTTTTTGGGATTCTCATGGGTGTTTGCCATTTGAGAGAAATAGAGAGAGTTTTGGGTAAGGTCAGATCAATTTAAAGATGAAAAAGTTTGAGTGCATAACAATAACGTTTTGGAGGTTAGAAGTCTTTTCATCTTGGGAGTTTCAGTTTGAAAAGATGTTCAACTCTTCCCCAAATATTTCGGCAATTATGGCGCATGGGACTCTTGATGAAACTGGTTTGTTTGTAACTAATTAGTTCAAAAGTAGTTTGGGATAAAGTGGGACTCTTTTCAGTTCATGATCCATATGCAGTTATTTCAAATTATGCGGAGTGTAGAATACATACCTTATAAGCTCGATGAACTAGGTTCTTCACTGACAGTTCTCTTGTGTAAGACTGAATTTTTCCAAGAAAATAAGGATAATATCATTAGACATCAGTGAGACATTTTAGCACATGGCACAAGAGTATACTAATAAAAGCATGAGATTGAGCAATATCTAATCTAATTATTCACAAAATTCATGAATTATCTAACCAATCATTGAGTTAGAACCGGTTTCTTTTAGGTGATATTACTCATTCATAATTCTAACCTATTCCTTCCAAAGTGATCTCTACTTAAAGATTTTTTGAAGATAGCAGCTATTTGCTTTTCAGTAGCACAAAATTCCACAGTGATCAAACCTTTTTCATAGTTGTCCCTGAAAAAGTGATACCTAACATCTATGTGATTGGTTCTTTTGTGATGAACCTGGTTCTTGGTCATACTAATTGCACTAGTGTTACACAAAAGATGGGGATACAACCTACATCAATTCCAAAATCCATTAATTATTGTTTGGTCCATAACAATTGAGCACAACATGAGGCAGCAGCAACATACTCAGCTTCAGCAGTAGATAAGGCCACAGAATTTTGCTTTTTGGTGGCCTAAGACTCAAGACATGAGCCAAGAAAGTATGCCTTACCTGAGGTGCTCTTTCTATCCACAAAAAACCTTGCATAATCAATATCAGCATATCCCACTAAGTTAAAATTACTACCTTTAGGATACCATAGAAAGAGGTTAGTGGTGCATTTTAGGTATCTCAAGATCCTCTTGACAACAGTCAAGTGAGACTCCTTTGGATTCGCCTGAAATCTAGCACAAAGGCGTACATTGAAGACAATGGTAGATCTACTAGCAGTGAGATATATAAAAAAGCCAATCATTCCCCTATACAACTTCTGATCAACAGATGAACCAGGTTCATCTATATCCAATTTTGTGGTTGTTGCTATAGGTGTGTCAATTTCTTTGGAGTCTTCCATTTTAAACCTTTTAAGAAACTCTTTCACATACTTCTGCTGATGGATCATAGTTCCAATTGAATTTTGTTTAAATTGTAAGCCTAAAAAGAAATTAAGCTCACCCATCATACTCATTTCAAATTCACTCCCCATTAGTTTAGCAAATTCTTTACTTAACTTATCAGTAGTTACTTCAAAGATTATATCATCAACATATATCTGAACTACCAAGAGATCTTTACCTTTTTCATTCAAGAGTAAAGTATTGTCAAATTTACCTCTCTTGTAGCCATGCTCAAGCAAGAGTTTTTGACAATCTTTCATACCATGCTCTTGGAGCCTGCTTGAGCCCATAAAATACCTTGTCAAGCTTGTACACATGATCAGGACATTCCTTGCTTTCAAAGCCCAGAGGTTCTTGACAAACACTTCTTCCTTTAGATAGCCATTGAGGAAGGCACTCTTGACATCCATCTGATGGAGAGTGAATTCCATATAAGCAACAAAGGCTATAAGGAGTCTAATTGCTTCCAATCTTGCCACTGAAGCAAAAGTCTCATCATAGTCTATGCTCTCCTCTTGACTATATCCGTGAACCACCAATCTTGCCTTGTTCCTTGTAACTGTTCCATCTTCGTCAAGCTTATTTCTGAAGACCCATTTTGTGCTAATTATTGATCTGTCCTTAGGTCTTGGTACCAGATGCCAAACTTGACTTCTCTCAAATTGGTTGAGTTCATCTTACATTGCATTCACCCAGTCTACAACCTGCAAAGCCCCAGTAACAATTTTAGGTTCAATAAGAAATAAAAAAGTATCAAAAAGCACAAAGATTCTTCAAAGAAGATCTGGTTTTGATTCAAGAGGTTGGATCAGTAATTATGTTCTCAATGGGATGAGAACTTTGATACTTTTAAGGTTTCACAACTAGCTGGTTTCCCTTAGATGTTCCTTCAATGTTTTGTTACTGAGGATCAGGTTCATGGACAGGTTCCCTCGAGGTTTGAGGATCAATTCCTCTTTGTTCAGTTCCCCATGTCAGGTTTCCCTGGGTGGAAGGACCTCTTCCATCACCTATTCCTTCCTCTGGTGCAACTTTAGTCTGGGTTGTGGTTTCATTTGAGTTTCTTACCAGCCCAATTGCTTCATCATCATGTTCCTACCTCTCAGTAAGAATATTAGTTTCATCAAAAACCACATGTACACTTTCTTCTACACACATAGTTCTTTTGTTATAAATCTTATAGGCTTTACTATGTGAAGAATATCCCAAGAATACTCCCTCATCACTTCTGGGATCAAACTTACTTAGGGAGTCCTTACCATTATTGTGCACAAAGCACTTGCATCCAAATGCCCTAAGATGAGATATATTTGGTTTTCTCCCTTTAAGTAACTCATAGGGAATCTTCTCAACAAGAGGTCTAGTCATGCACATATTTATGATGTAACATGCAGTGTTCACAGCTTCTGCCCAAAAACTATGGGGCAGTTTACAAGAAAGAAGCATAGTCCTAGCCATTTTTTCTAATGTCCTATTCTTTCTTTCAACTACTCCATTTTGTTGTGGAGTCCTATGAACAGAAAAATTATGATTTATGCCATGTTCATCACAAAATTCAGCAAATTTAGATTCTCAAATTCAGTACCTTGATCAGACCTAATTGATGCAAGTTGATTACCTAGTTATTTTTGAGTTCTTCTAACAAAAGAAGTGAACATGTCAAATGCTTCATCTTTAGATGTTAAAAATAATGTCCAAGTAAACCTAGAGTATTCCTCAACAAGCACCACAACATATCGCTTACCACCTCTGCTCAATGTTCTCATTGGTCTACAAAGATCCATATGGACCAGTTCCATCGTCCTGGTAGTGCTTACCATTTTCTTGCTTTTGAAATAGGATCATACCTGCTTTACCCTTGCACAAGCCTCACAAACTTTATCTTCCTTGAATTTAATGTTAGGCAGCCCTTTCACGAAGTCCTTGGAGACTAGTTTGTTGAGTTGGCTTAGACTGGCATGTCCAAGTCTTTTGTGCCAAAAGAGGGGATCATTATCCAACACACTTAAGCAAGTGAGTTCATAATCTGAAAGTGTGGACAGATCCATAACATATATTTTGTTAACTCTTTTTTCCTGCAAAACTATCTTGTTAGTGGTAAGATTGATCACAAAGCATTTTGTAGAGGTGAATGCTATCATGTTACCTCTATCACACAATTGTGATACACTTATTAGACTGTACTTCAGTCCATCTATCAAGTAGACATTCTCAATAGAGTGAGAATCAGTCTTCCCATTTCCAAAGGAGACATTACCTCCTTTAAGGTCATCAAGTGAAAGAAACTGGTTCTTGCTTCATGTTATATGCTTTGAGCATCCACTATCCATGTACCATATTTGGCTACTCCCCTTCACGTGGACCTGCGAAAAGAAATCAGGAGTTAGTCTTAGGAACTCAAACTAGTTTGGGTCCCTTTCTATAGGCAAAAGGACGAATCAAATTCTTTTTATCCCAACTTGGCAGCCTATTTTTCCATTGAACAAAATCTTTATTCTTTTAACTTGCCTTTTCTTTTGCAGTGTATTCACTTTTATAGTGACCATTGTTACCACAGTATGTACAAATCTTGTTCTCAGAAAATGTGAGATACTTGCTTTTGGGATCCCACTTAGGTGCAGGGTTCCTAAAGCCAAGTCCTCTTCTATTGGTACTATGGTGTTCTTGTAGCCATAAAAGTGAATCACAGGACCTGTTCCATTTACAAGTTATGTCTAGCTCATGCTTGACCTTGCTTAGATCCTCCTTTAGGATTCTTACCTGTTCATCTCTCTTGTACAACTCATCTTTCATTTTTCCTATATTTTCTTCTAAAGTGAGTTGTGTGAGATCAGCTATCTATTTGCCTGTTCCTAATTTTAATTTTATATTTTCAGATCTAAGCTCTAGTACAGTTGAATCAAGTGCATGAACCTGGTTCGTTAACATAGTATTTTCACTTTTAGTTTCACTAGCCCTAAGTTTCAGGTTTTTGTACTTAGATTTCAAAATCACACATTCTTTTGAAAGCTGTTACTTTTCATTATTTACATCCTCAGATTCATCAATTAGCTCTAGTAGCAGCTCAGATAACCCTTATTTAGATAAAAATTTAATATTGTCTTTGAGATGAAAGACACTTACCTTAGTTTCTTCATTAGATTCTCCAATGGCCATAAGTGCTCGTTCATCATCATCATCATCATCATCATCTGAGCTTTCTCCCCAAGCAACGACCATAGCCTTGGTTGATCCTTTGTTGTTGCTTTTCTTGGGTTGAACCTGTTCCTTCGTTCAGCTCTTTCCTTCTTCCATTCAATTTCAAATATAGGACAATTCTTGATATGGTGATCAGTCTTTCCACACTTATAGCAGCCATCATTGGTTTGCTTCTTATGAGCTTTTGACTTGTTGTAGCTTCCACTTCTTTAAGAACCCCTTCCTCTCCTCATGTACTTCTTGAAGTATTTGGTGATCATAGCCATTCATCTTCCATATCAGAACCTTTAGTGATTCTGAGTGTCAAGCTCCTTTCCTTCTAAGGTACATTCATCTTCATGGTTTGTCTCCTAAGTTCATAGGCAGTAAGATTTCCAATCAATTCATCTAGTGGGAGAGTGACAATATTCTTTGATTCCTGGATGGCAGTGATCTTGCTCTCCCAAGTGATAGGCAAAACCCTAGTAAGTATCTTCTTGACTCTTTCTTCTTCAGGAATAATCCTTCCAAGAGATTTTAGCTCATTTATCAGTGTAGTGAATCTTGTATACATCTCTTGAATGGTTTCTCCCTCCTTCATCGCAAAGTTGTCATACTGACAGTACAGTAGAGTTCCTCTAGATCTCTTCACCTGAGTTGTTCCTTCGTGAGCCACCTGCAGTGTGTTCCACATTTGCTTAGCAGTGGCACAGCCTTGGATTCTGCTGTACTCATATGGACCAAGTCCACAAACAAGCCATTTTTTGGCTTTGGCATTCTTCTCCCACTTTTTCAAGTCCTCAGAATTGTAATCTGCTCTTGTCTTTGGCACATCTACTCCTTCAGTATTTTTCTTCAAGGTAGCGAGTGGACCATCAGTGATAATGTCCCATATCTCATATTCCTCTCATTGAATGTGATCTCTTATTCTATTCTTCCACCAAGAGTAGAACTGGCCAATAAAGAGTGGTGGCCTAGCAGTGGATTGCCCTTCCTAGTTTCTAGGTGGTGCACTCATCTTGATCTTCTCCTAAGGTGTTAGCCTCTTCAAGGATAATCCACTATATTACCATTTGATATTTTATACTTCAATACCACACAAGAGGGGGGTGATTTGTGTGGTGCCTGATTATCGCATGCACTGAATTATCGAAGGACCTGGTTCTTCTATGCATTCCGTACACTACAGTTGCAAAATAAATAATACAGAAAGTAAAGAACACAAAGATTTTTACTTGGAAAATACCCGACTCAAAAGGTGAAAATAATATGATCTACTACCCAGTAGGATTTTCTCCAAGCACTTCACTGCAACTTTGAGCCAACAAAGTTTACAAACTCTTCAAAACCTAAGGATTACCCCTAACCCTTGTAGCAACCAGCCACAGGATGTTGCGACTGCTTCAAGTTAACTCTAACTTGAACAATACAACTAGAGTTTACAACCTCTTGCAAACGTAAGGATTAACTCTAACCCTTATAGCAACACGCCACAGGCTGTTGCGACTACTTCAAGTTAACACTAACTTGCAAGATACAACTCAGGTACCTAGTACAATTTGCTTCTTAGAAAGTTGAAAGGTACAACTCAAATCGCCTACTACACTTTGAACTAGAAATAAATAAAGATACATAAAACTCTTTATGGAGCTAGATCTTCAATCTTGTTCGTGTAGCTTCAGGATCGCACTCTTAAATCTCACAGGATTTGCTCACAAAATGCCTTGCTATTTTGATCTCAATTTGTGCTTAACTTCAGTATGTGTGCATCACCTGTAGAAGATAAGACAAGTGATATTTATAGAGTTAGTAGAATAAGGATTAACTAGAGTTCTAATGCTTTACCCTTCTGTGGTGGAAGAATTCTAGTTATCTACAGCTTCTAACTCTTTCCTTATCTTGGATAAAGTTCTCTTCAAGTATGGAGTCATGCTCCTTATCAAATATGCAACCTTTTCATTCAAGGATTATCAGAAATAATCACTTATACTTATCCATTTCATGTACATGCCTTTTGGTTGATTCTGTCTGTCATCTGTGTACACTGTCCATGGATCCGGTTCATGCATGTGTTCCTTTGTCAATCATCAAAATCAAAACCGCTCAGGTCAACAGTTAACAAGTACAAGGCAAAAAGGCATTTGCATTCATTGGAATTTGGGAATGCAGAAGAACATAAGGATCCATTTTCAACTGATAAGGAAGAAGCTGGGGACATTGAGGAGGTTACAGAGGTTGAGCAAATAGAAGGGGGGATGGTAGAATATTCAGAAAACTATGCTATATCTCTTCAAGCACTCAATGAGACCATGTGGTATAGAACCTAAAGACTCAGAGGGTTCACTGAACAAAAAACAATTGAGGCCTTTATCGACTATGGATCAACTCATAACTTCATAGATGAAGATACATCTAAGATGCTAGGCTTTGAAATCATCAAGATCAAGCAACAGTTAGTGCAGGTAGCTGATGGAAGAGAAGTTCTTACTGAAAAGATGTGCAAGGGTTTTAAGTGGTTGATGCAAGGAGCAGTTTTCCAAGATAATTTATTTGTGTTTCCTATAGGCAATTGTGATCTGGTATTAGGAATCCAGTGGCTATGTCCTTTGGAGGATGTTAAGTTCAGTTTCAGGAAGCTTATAATGGAGTTTGAGTATCATGGAAAGCTACTCACTCTACAGGGCGTACAACCAAAGCTCAAGGCTATCCAAGCCAAGAATTTGGAAAAGATGAACACACAGGGATCTAAGTTATTCATGGTCAGAGTAAGAGAAACTGAGGGTGCTAAGGAGCAGAATAATGAGTTGAAACCTATTGAAGAACTTGAGGAAATTAGAACAACTCTTGCAGAATATAACAAGGTCTTTGGGGAACCTACTCAATTGCCTCCTTCAAGAGGTGTTTTTGATCATTATATTCCCCTAATGGAGGGAAGTTCTCTAGTGAATGCAAGGCCCTACAGGTATTCACCTATACAAAAAGATGTCATTGAAAGGTTGGTGCGGGAATAATTAAACCAAGGAGTCATTCAATATAGCTCTAGTCCTTATGCATCTCCTGTGGTACTAGTTGGGAAGAAGGATGGGTCATGGAGATTATGTGTGGATTATAAATCACTGAATAAAATGACTGTGAAGGACAAATTCCCCATTCTCATCATTGGATAATTATTAGATGAATTAGGAGGATCACATATTTACTCAAAGATAGACTTGAGGGCAAGTTATCATCATAAAGGATGGCACCTGCTGACATTGCTAAAACTGCCTTTAAAACACACTCTGGGCACTATGAGTAATTAGTAATGCCTTTTGGTTTAACTAATGTTCCAATAAATTTTCAAGGATTGATGAATCACATATTTCAAGAACATTTAAGGAAGTTTATCTTGGTCTTTTTTTTATGATATTATGATCTATAGTAAAAGCCTAGATGAACACTTATTGCACCTTAGAATCACTTTTGAGTTATTGGTGAAACATCAGTTATTAGCTGAGAGGAGTAAGTGTGTATTTGCAGCTAAGAAAGTGGAGTATTTGGGGCATTACATTTCAGGAAATGGAGTGTCAACTGATCCAGGCAAGATTGAAGCAGTGAAGTCATGGCTAGAACTTAACTCTATTACATAGTTGAGCGGATTCTTGGGGTTAATAGGATATTATAGAATGTTCATTAAAGGTTATGGAGTCATCAACAAGCCTTTAACTGATTTACTCAAGAAAGACAATTTTGGGTGGTCTGAGGTGGCTACATCAGCCTTTAAGAAGTTAAAAGGGGCTCTTATCACAACACCTGTGTTGGCCTTACTAGACTTTTCCTCAACTTTTGTGGTTGAAACAGATGCATGTGATGTTGATATAGGAGTTATCCTAATGCAAAATGGACAACCCATTGCATTCCTGAGCAAAGGCTTATCAAAACAGCAAAAAGTTGTCTGTTTTTGATAAGGAGCTATTGGCTCTAGTAATGGCTGTGAACAAATGGTCTCAGTACCTGATAATCAGACCATTTGTGGTAAAAACAAATCAGAAGGCTCTGAAGTTCGTGCTAGAACAAAAGCTGCACACCAGTGACCAGCTTAAGTGGATAACTAAACTAATGCAATATGTCACGCCCCAAAACCAGGGAGCGCGACCGGCGCTCAACCAAGTGAACCCGACCAAGCAAGCCTGTTAGATTCCTTCTACCCAAACTCATTCATGAATAAAGAGAATATATGTTTTTCTTAATTAAACAATACAATGCTCATGTCTGCATTACCAATTTCTTACCATAAGTTTCACCATTTTTAAAGTCTCAAATGGACAAGGAATACAACTACAACATAGCATAGCTTGTCTTCTGCAGCACCAATACACAACCCACACTATGTCTACGGAGCCTCTATAGATAAAGAAGAGTGCAATGATAATGCCGGCAACAAGGCCCCGGCTATACCTAGAACAGAATACACAAAGTACAAAAGATTCATGACCCCGGAATGAAGTGGGGCTCACCAAGTCAGCTGGGAAGAAGGTGCACTGCTATCACTGATCAATATCTTCTGCTGTGGAACCACCTGCATCCATTGAAATATGCAGCTCCCCCAGCAAAAGGGACGTTAGTACTGTCGAATAGCACTAGTATATATAACTAAACATCATCTCAATAGAATGACAAATAATACAAACAATATTATCATAATATCAAAGGAAGCTTTAATCAACATCAAACCTCAATTTAGGATCAAGACACTATTCAAATAAATTTCCATATCTCACATTGGGAGATTTTTAGTATCGATATACCATTGTCCACAATACTATTATTCACAATACCATTATTCACAATAACCAGTACCACTGTACTCTTTAACACGGAGTCCGGTCACGACCCGATCGGCTAGGCTATCTCATTAGAGACATCAACCACAATTTCTCTCAATATCAATACCACCGTCTTTAACACGGAGTCCGATCACGACCTGATCGGCTAGGCTATCCATTAGGGACATCAACCACAATTACCATTTCAATTACAATTTCCAGCACAATCACCACCATGTGTGCGGCATGGTGTCTGATCACGACCCGACCGGCTATGCTGTCTTATTTAAGACATCAACCTTTTTATATCAATCATCGCATTTCATATTACTTTCACATCTTTTCATTTCATTGGCAATAATGGCCATATTTATAAGATCAATCTTGGCACGTTGGCCATATTCAGTATTTCCTGCTCACCTTTTCAATTTCAAATATCATCATCATCATCAACAATAAATACAATTCAAATTAAGGTGTGTAGTACACATGTGAGCAATTTAGAGTCTAAGGCATATAGAGATATTCCACAAAATTTTGCATAATAGCCTTTGTTTGAACTTGACTTGAAGTCGAAACATTATTAATGCACAACCATATTTTAACACATCCTCAATTGATAACATAACATGAATAAAGCATTTGAGATACTTGTCGAATATATATATATCGTTCAACCCAATCTTACTCGGAATAGCCAATTTTATAATGAACCACTCGGGACTTACATATTTTTCATGAACATCATGTGATTCAATTCTAAGAGAAGAGTTTAGCCAACATAACTCAATTGTGCTTTCTTAAACTCTAAAAAGTTCCGGAATTCTTAGCAACTTCAATCTATTTTAGAAATATAACAAATTGAATCAAAATTAGGAAGACGATCATGGTTCTAGCTCATTTGAGTATTTTATCAAATACTAGGTGTGCACAAGGTTTCAAGGTCTTTTTAAGGAGGATTCCATCATCCCACAATCCAATTTTTACCATGCTTAGTTCAACAATCTTCATACACCCCTTGATATCACATGCATGTAAAATAATCAACTCTCATGTCCAAATATTATCTTGCTAATTACCCATTTTCAGATGATTTCGAAATTAGGGTTTAGGGTGTAGAATCTTACATCTAGGATGAAGACCTAGTGAGCTTGCCTTCTTAATCTTCCAAAACTTGAGCAAGAATTGAAGAACAATTATTGAAGAACACCTTCTCACTCTAGGGCACTCTCTCTCACTCTAAAATGTCAGATTATATCTCAAAAATGGCCCAAAACGTGTATTTAACGAAGTAGGGTCGGGTTTTAAAAAATTCAAAAATGAAGCTCCTGAACAGGTTCTGCGGTTGCATATGCGACCGCATAATGGTTATGCGGACCGCATATCGATCGCATAATTGGTGTCCAAAATGACCAAAAATATGCATGAGTCTGCGGTCACTATGCGGTCCGCATAACTGTTCTGCGGTCGCATAGTGCACCGCATAACAGTTATACGGTCGCATAATCGACCGCATAATTGCTTCCAACTGACCCCATTAACTGCCTCACTCTGCGGCCATTATGCGGTCCGCAGAGTGATTCTGCGGTCGCATAATAGACCGCAGAAATACACTTTTCCGCCAAAACATTTCCTTTACTTTCCGGTACATTGTTCAACCCAAAAAGTCCGAGCCAAATCTCGCAAGCTCGCCGCGAAGATTTTCTATAATACTCAACACGTAAAACCAATTCGGCACCACGAAACATTACTTTCTTTTGTAAATTTTATGGGGCTTTACACTTAGGTACTTTGAAATTTTTCGGGGTGTTACACAATATGACTTTAAAATTGAGTACAAGAAGGTAAAAGAGAATAAGGCAGTTAATGCCCTATCCAGACTTCCTTTGGTAGGACTGACTGTCATGACTCTTACTGCTATGAAGACTGATCTATTAGATAGGATTGTCAAAAGCTGGGAGACAGATATTGAATTAAGATCATTAATTCAGTCTTTAAAGGAAGGAAGAGGTGATAGTAAAGGCTATACTTTCATTCATGAGAAACTTAGAAGGTATGGCAAACTTGTGGTTGGACCTGATCAGCAGCTAAGAAAAGAGATACTTCACTTGTGGCATAGTTCACCTATAGGGGGGGGGGAGGGATTCTAGCATTGATAATACATATAGAAAGGTGTCAGCACATTTCCATTGGAAGGGAATGAGAGAGGAAATACAAGAAATGGTAAAGACTTGTGATATTTTCTAAAGGCACAAGTATGATAATGCCCCATACCATGGCTTACAACAGCCATTAAAAGTACTAGTAGCAGCTTGGACTAGCATAAGTATGGATTTCATTGAAGGATTACTTAAGTCAAAAGGGAAATCTGTAATCTGGGTAGAGGTGGATAGGCTCACTAAGTATGCTCACTTCACAGGGTATATCTCACCCCTTTTGGACAGCGGTTATTGCTATGATGGAACTAACCTTAGGGCATAGAACTTCACAAGTTTGCTATCACCAACCTTTCTAGCAAGTCTTTGATGGAAAGGAGAGGGAGGTCAAGGAATTGGTGCTAGAGTTTTTGGTGCCTCTATTACCTTTTCCTTCACTTCTTCATGGTTCACTTCTTGAGTTCTCACTTTCTTCGGGAATCTTTCAACTTCAACAACAATTGGCACCTTAACTTGTGCCTCGACTTCTTGTTCAGAATCTTCCACTTCGACCACTTGTTCATTCTCTCCTTCAAGTAGTTTCCTACTTCAAGTTGTGATTGCCATACAATGAGAAGTTGGACCATTCCCACTATCTTTTGGGTTTGCAATTGTATCATTTAGGAGCGTGCCTTTGTGCTTCGGATTTTGATCTCTTGAAATATCCCTCATTTGCATCTCCAACTTCTGAATAGATGCGGTGAGAGAACCCACAAGCTCGGTCATATTCTTCATTGAACTGTCGGATCTCTCTTGATTTTGCAATACTCTTTCAAGCATGTTTTCCAACTTGGACTCACTTGAAGAACTTTCCTTCCAATGAGGAGAGCTAGAATATTACCCCTTTGGTGGAACATAGGGGTTTGAACTCCGATTTGAAAATTTGTTGTTGCTATTGTTACTCCAATTTCCTTGATTTGAACTACCTTGGTCGTTTCACCAATGTTGGTTGCCTTGCCCTTGCGGGTTAGACATCCATTGGTGTTGTTGTCCTGAACCTTGGTAGGGTTGTCTTTGATATCCTCCTTGAGGATTGTTGACATAATTTGCTTCTTCGTATTCCTCATTTGACATGGGTTGCACATCTTCCACAATATTCACCTTTTTTGTTTGGCTTTCATTGAACATTTTCGTCAACACGTTGACATTGTTGGCAAGCCTTGCAATTACTTGATCTCTTTCTTGGTTCACCTTATTCATGTTGGTCAAGGAAGGAGTACCATATGCAATTCCACCCGTGGTGTCTTCCGAGTGCCAAGATTGGTTATGTTCTACCATCTTGTCAAGGATTTGTGTGACCCTTGCAAATGTTTTATCCATAAAGGATCCATCCGTTGCATTTTTGGCTATGGATTGATTTGTAGGATCCAAGCCTATGTAAAACGTCTCCAAGAAAATATTATTCAGAAAGCCATGATTCGGCGACCTCATTAAATATAGCTTGAATCTATCCCATGCTTCAGCTTCGATCATGAGGATAGAAGAGCGGACCACTGAAAGTCTCAATTCCTATCCGCCCAAGGTAGAGAGTTCGATTTCAAATCCAATGATTTATTGACCTACGAATCCGCTTTTACGCAACTCAACCCTTCTCTGCAAACTCTTTCAGTTGTTGGATGCGCAAAACAACCTATTCCCCTTTACGATGACTCAGTGGCCTTTGACACGTTACACCTGGTTACATGTAATCTTTACTTTCGCCTTTCACTCGTGTAGTTGGACTGACCAAAAAGAAAAAAAGGAAATCATGCTCGACGGCTAAAGGGAAATAAATTGGAAAGGTGCTCAATATTTATTATACCACCTCTGATGTTGAGGGAAATCATAATTGCTTCTTTCTATTTATTATACTAAGCCTCTTAGATGCTCCCCCGGTAATTACTTGAAGAAGAAAATTTTATCCTGGAGCTCAGACTTCTTGCTTTGCGAAAACCATTTTGCTAGGAAAGCTCGGACAAGTTCGGGTCGAGTATGGATGGAATTAGGAGGTAGATTTTGGATCCACTGTCTTGCCTCTCCAGTTAGAGAGTACTTGAACACCCTCAACCTTAGGGCATCATCTGAGACATAATTCTGCTTGTGCATTGCATACACACATAAAGGTTTTTTGAGATGTTGTGTCGGATCACATCATCGGTGGAATTTTAGAAGAATCCCTCTGCCTTTAGCATTAGGATTAGGCTGTGTTCCACTTTGAAGGTGGCAACATCAACTCTTGGAGGGACAATGGCATTTATATCCTCAATATACTCATCTATATCCGCAAACACATTCTCTTCTTCCGGCACTCCCATGTTTACTTAATGACACCAAGAAAAGTGTGATAGAATAGAAGAAGACGTAAAGTAAAGTACACACTAGTTAGTAATTTCAAAACCGTATTCCCCGGCAATGGCGCCAAAATTTGATACGCTCAAATTACACCTATATAAATGGTGTAAGACGGTCGGTGTCAAATATTATAACCCAACTAGGTTGGGGTCGAATCCCATAGGGAATACGTGTGAAAAGGTTACTTGAATAGTGTGAAACTTGACTTAAGCCGTAGTTCTACTCCGTTAGTTTAAAAAAGAGTTTCGTAATTGTGAATTGTAAAGAAAATCTATTTTATTAAGAGAGTATGATTAATTTAATTAAGAAACCAAGGTTGTGTCCCCATCAATGGAATGCAATATTATCGGTATTAATATGATATATTTCTAATGGAAGGTCGCTTGATATGCAAATAGCTCCTAAATGACTACCCAATATTTTCCAATAACTAGGTAGTATTTCCTCTTTATGATTTTCCCAAATATAAAAGAGTTACAATTAAGAGCAACTAATTTATGCCAAGTAAAACCCACTTATCCCTATGCGATTCTATTAAACAAGGTTTAAAGCCTTGAGTTCTTGCTATTCAATTCTACCAAACCTTACCCCACTTTTCCAAGTAAAGATAGAGTAAAATGGCATTAGTCAATGTTTGCAACCATCAACCATAAATGAAGTATGAGAAATGAATAGAAACCAACCAACCATTATATATATATTCAATGGTAAACACCCATTAATATTACACCCACTTTGAGTCCACAGCCTTAGTATTTAAAGTTAGCTACTCATACTAGAATACAAGAAGAAAGTAATAAATTAATTCATAAAACTTACAAAGAGAATAACGTCTTGGATTCTCTCTCAAAAGCTTCCAAAATAAAAGTGTATTCAATGCTCTTAGTGTAGCCTCCTTTTCAAACAAGATGGTCCACAAAAACCCTAATCATTTTATTTATTATGGTCTAAAAAATGTGGTCAAAAAGTGATAAAATAACCCTGCAGATCAAGTCTGCGACCGCATAATGGGTCGCAGAATGTTTTCCCAGTCCGCACATCTTCATTTTTCACCGCAGAATTGATCACAAAGTTTTTCAGTTTTCCATCGCATTTTGGTTATGCGGTCCGCATATTGATTTCGTAACCGCATAACGTACCGCAAAATCATCTTCACTAGAACTCCTTTTGCTTTTGTGCGATCATTATGCGGTCCACATAAGAGTTATGCGACTGCACAATGGATCACATACTTGACTCTCAGAAACTATGATGATCTGCTTTATTTTGCGATGGGTTTGCGGTCCGCACATCACTTTTGCGGTTGCAGACCTGCCACATTTCTGACTTTCCATGGGTTTTTGTCATCTTTTTCATGTTCTTGGCTCTTCAAGTCTGGTTTCCTGCAAAACACCAAAACTACATAAGAAATGACTTATAATGCTTTAAAAGATGAGCTAAAGTCTATGTAATTAGTATCAAAAGTGCCGCATTTCTACGGCTCATCAACACTCCCAACTTAGACTCTTGCTTGCCCTCAAGCAACTAAAAAGTCAACCTACCAAATACTAATCTAGTTCTGACTGATCACAAAGAAGCAATGACTATGGATGGTGCTGACTGTTAGCTAACAAGCATGTAACTTCTTTTATTCACCCATCTTTGAAGACAAAGATCATTTAACAGTTCGAATAATCAGTTTATAAATTTCGAGCCTCAAGAGCAATGACAAAGTGCTACCCACAACTATATATGCACTTATATCCTACTTCAAGAAGCATAACTTTTGCTAAATCTTGCAATTCGTACGTGCTCACATCAAAGAAAATCCCCAACCCAACACATATGTATAGGGGATACAATCAAACACTCTTGCACTTAGAAAGAAGGCTAAGTGCTACAAGTATCAGTCCATATGCTTGCCCTTATTTTAATCCATGGCTACCTCAGGAATAATTGGTTGTAGATCAAAAAGGACTTTTTAAGGGTTGTAGTGTAGGCTTCGGAACAGGTTGGATGAATATTTGGGAATGTAGTGATTGTACCCTCCTTGAACGCTACACACATTTTTTTCCTTTTGCACTTTGCTTCTTAAACCACATAGCCCTTATTGACCTCTAAATACTAACATAGAACCACCTCAAAGTATATCTCTAATTTTCGCAAGAATCCACATATTATTTTTATTTATATATATATATATATAAATACAAATATTTTCTTTTAATTTTCTTTTGGAGCTTGAGTATCTTCATATAAACAACTTTGAGGTATATGTTTCTACACACAATGTACATCTTCACCATTTTCCAATTAATACCAACACCCCCAACTTAGGCTTTTAGCCTCATTCTCAACATTCAAGGAGGGACAGGTTCAAAAGAGAAAATTATTTCACAAAAGGGTAAAGGTTTGTAATGTAGTAGCCAAATAAAAGGTTAAAGGCTCAACGGGGGATAACTAGGATGATAAATGCACCAAAGAGGTCAATTCGGTCAAAACTAGTTAGCAATCACAAAGAAAGCCTAAGATCATTTCGACACCCAATCATCAACCTGAGATTTGCATTGAGGAACCAACTGGGAATGTTCTAGACATTACAAGTTGAGAACATGCATTATTTACACAAATTCTCACCACTTACGATGCATGAACTACTCAAATCGGCATAATTTCAACCCTCGAGTGAATACAAGGAAATTCAATGCTTCATTACATGATACTTGAGATTCTAAGTAAGCACAAACACAAAGAGTGAGGCTCGATTTCACAAGAATGACTAACTATTTATTTACAAAAATTTGAAGGGTGCAATTTATTCCACAAAAACTTATCACATGCTTGAATCTAGAACAAAAGCTACAGACAAGTCAAAACGGTTTATACTATGACCATGGTTCTACTATTACACCCTTGGAAAAGAACTCGGCAAAGAAACACCAAGGGGAATTCATTACTATATACAAATCTACATTATTAAGACTAAGATTGTATATACAAGTTGCAAAAGTTGACTACCCCACTCCCAACCTAAGAGCATGCATTGTCCCCAATTCATTGAGAAAGTAAGAGCAAAGTTCAGGGGCTTCTTGGAGCGCACTAGGCACTTGGAGGGGTTGGAATATCTAAGGCGGTTGTGGGGCCAGGAGTTGATACTGTGGAGGCAGTGGGTAGAGCCTCTGACTGGACAGTGGTGTCCGAGACCAAAGAAGGAAGCCCCGCCAGTTGCGGAGTTGGGTCCTGGACCTGGGAGCTGCTGGCCTCACCAGATGATGGTTGTGTGGTCGTGGTAGTAGCCCTGGCAACCATATTTGCAAGGGAGTGTGCGATAGATGTCTGCAAATCCACCTCCTCCTCACCCGGTGCATCTGTATAAACAGCAATTTGTTTGCTTCTATTGTCCCTCTGATCATCACCCTTCGAGTATCTCCTCCTCATCAGTTTCCGCACGAGACTCTCCAGATTCCTCATCTAAATAATCATCGGTGTGTGCAACGGAATTCGAAGCCTGTGATATGTCAGTTCCATGTGCCTCCTCAGCTAACAGAAGGTTTGTGAAATACAGATCGAAGCTTGGTACGTGGGAGGTGCCAGTGCCCTGCTCCCCTTCCACTGGAAGAAGGGTGGTCAAATCAAACTCCATTGTCTGCATCTTATGCAGCTCTGACTTGAGCTCAGCTACATCCTTTTTGAGTCAAGGCATATATCCAGCTTTACCTCGCTCAATCTTCTCAAGGATAGCTTCAAAGTGCTTGAGTCGATCCTCATAAGATAGATGTTACTTCTGAAGATCACTTACTGAGGTTTGGATTGGGGCCAATGATTGTCGGATGAGCGATGGAAGTTCTTTTGTCAATTTATCTACTTTGTCATTTGCATGTTGTGCCTATAGACCAAGCTTGGAGAGTGCAGGAAGTGAGACAGGTGGTGTCGCAGTGGCAGTTCTGGGAGTGGATACGGAGGTAGCTGGAGCGGAGGAGGTGTCTGGCACTGATGAGGCAGCAGGTACTGCTGAGGCTGAAGAGGCCGGAGGGAGAGTGAGTGATTGCTCTGGTGGATCTTCGATCACTTTATCTGCAGCATCATTGCGCCGAGTGATGTCAATGTCCTGAACAACTTTTTCTATGTGGTCATGTTTGGGGAATGAAGAAACCGCCGCATCTTTACACAAAGCATGGTAAAGGGAGCGAGGTTTCTTTCTGGTTTGCCCGGATCCCAATCTCAGGGAATATAAGTTCTACCACATCAATATTGATACCCGACATGATGCAAGCAATAAGGATCGCCTTCTTGATACTGATGTCGGTCTCATTTCTCGTAGGCAGTATATGAAAACAAAAAAAACTTAACCAATACCGGCCTTCTTTGGTGAAATCCCTCTTGAGAATCTTCTGGCGTTGTGCAATCCAGGGCGGATTTCCCTTGCCTATGATAGAGGCTACCCAAGCACGCTCAGATTCCTTATTTGTAATCTTTTCCTCATATTCTGCCATGCCTGGCTCCCACTCTTCGAAATATACATCATTGATTGATGGGGAATCACAGAGTATTTCAACTCCTTGGACTAAGACAGAGTTCAAGAATCTACAGTTTCTCTTTTGTTCTGAGTTCCTGGATGCAGCATATGCAGCATAAAATTCCCTAACAAGCGTCTCGTTGTACTCTCCTGGAACCTTAATGAAGAACTCACATCCCTTCTTTTTGATGTTTTCTAGTACATGGGGATAGTGTTTTTTAAGACCATTGAAACTCAGCTGCTTTTGTTCGAGGATCATTCTTTTTACCAGACCATCTCTGTACAGAGTCCAAGAGCCGATAATCCTAGACCTGAGATCATCACCACTCTTTATGCGTGCCTCGTCCTGAAGGTCAACTGGTCGCACAAGGTCAAGCTGTGCCTCCTCCTCTTTAGACTAGGAGGTAGGCTCAGATGAATTTTTGGATGTGCCAGGCCGTTTGCGTTGGGATTGCTGTGATTTTGGGCTTATAGTTGTATCCCTTCTCTTTCCTTGAGTGGTGGGTGTTCATGATGCTAAGGATTTCTTTGGTGCCATTCCTGCCAATTAACGAGGGGTTAGTACAAGGTAGAGCATGTGTAACATATGGCCTAGAAATACAAGACACAAAATGTTTTGCGAGCAGTTATGCCATCGCATAACAACTCTGTGGACCGCAAACCACAACGCAGAAGATAACCATCAAAAGTAAAAAAAAAAAAAAGAATTATGCGGGCCGCAGAAGTGGTCGCAGAACAAGTTTGCGACCGCAGATCGGTCGCATTTTGAACTTTGAATAAATCTTGATTCTGACTAGGTCTGCGACCATTGTGCGGTCCGAAACCATTTCTACGGCCGCAGACTCAACCACATATTGGCTCTTAGAAAACTCTCAAGCATACAGAATGCGATGACTCTGTGGGCCGCAAAACAGTTATATATACCGCAACGATCATCGTCTCTACTAAAAAATGTACTCACATGCAACTTTTACGCACACTCAGTACCAAATGCTCAAGTTGTGAGAGAGCATCACACACACTCAACATCAGGTCGATTTCATGCTTAACCTAACAATCTCTAATGCAAATTGTCACATATTTCCAACCCCTTACTCTATTCATACCCCCTAATTCTAACCCCTAAATTTTGATTGACCCACAACACATCTTCCCCCCTCCCCCAGAGTCGATTCCCATTACAAGAGATAAGAAGTTGGGTAGATATAATAGGGTAACATAGATGAGAGGGGAAAAAGAAAAAGAAGGAAAGTGAAAGCACACATCAGTCTTTACACTAACTGAGCAAGATAGATGTTGGAAATTTACATACCAGATTGCAGAAGTTCGAGCAAGCCAAGTTGGTGTGAATCGCGAGCCAGGCGATCAAGGTGAGCCTTACTCTTTTTTTTCTGTGTTTTTCTCTTGTATTTTGTTGCCGTGTCTGGGTGCATGAAATTAGAGAAAACATATGGAAAGGAGAGAGATACAGAACTAGGGTATAATACCTGAGGATTCTGTGGTCAAATGACCATCGCATAACACATTCTGCGAGCGCATATATGTTTTGCGATGGATTAGTACCTAGGTGGTCTGCTACAGATGTGCGATCAATTTTGCGGGACGCAAAATTTGATTTTTCTCCATATTTTTAAGGCCCAATTTGATTGGTGTTCTTCTTGTGTCTGTGACCATTATGCGGCCGCATATGTTGCCGCAGAACAACAATTGAATTCAAGCTTGCTTTCCTTCATTTTCCCTCTGCCTTTGCATCCTATTTCTTTTTATTTTGGGTAAACTGCATTCTGACACACACGTCAAACTGTTCAACACTTACAAATAAACCTACCTAAATTAAAATCTAACCAAAATAATGTAACCAACACATGGGTTGCCTCCCAAGAGGCGCTTTATTTAATGTCGCGTCACGACGATGTTGCCCTAATTTTGGCTAATCAGTAGTGGGAATTGGTGTAGGACCATCCTTGAGTGCGAATTGTTCTACCAGTTGGCTTTCTCCAATGGTTCCGAGGTAATGCCTTTCTGTTTGCATTAACAGTTTTTGCTAGAATATTTTTGATCTCCCGGTTGGAGACTTCTACTTGACCGTTTGACAGAGGATGATAAGGGTTAGCCACCTTGTGCTTAACTCCATATTTTTCGAGCAACCCGGCAAAAGCCATCTTGCCTCATTGTTCGGCAAGACAATTGCCTAAACCCATTTAGAGACATAATCTACTTCCACAAGATATATGTCATGTCGTAAGAGCTTACGAAGGGACCCATGAAATCTATCCCCCACACATCAAAGATCTCGACCTCCATCACAAAGTTCATAGGCATCTCATGCCATCTAGAAATTGACCCTTGGCTTTGACATTGATCACATGCCTTGACTATTTGGTCTGCATCTTGGTAGATCGATGGCCAATAATAACCACATTCAAGCACTTTTGCCGCAGTACGATTTCCAATGTAGTGACCCCTAACTGGAGAGTCATGACATGCTTTGAGAATTTGAATTACCTCATCTTCCGGAACATAACGCCGAATGATGTTGTCAACGCAAATACGGAACAAAAAGGGTTCCTCCTAATAGTATTGCCTACACTCCCACAAGAACGTTTTCTTTTGATAAGCTTCCATTCCGTCAGGGATAAGGTCACTAACCAAGAAGTTAGCGATGTCGGCATACCAAGGAGTGGAGGTGCTAGATATTGCCAATAAGTTCTCATCTAGGAAGGCATCATTCATTTCAAGATCTCCTTTTGGTCTCCCTGCCTCTTCAAGCCTAGATAAGTGATTCGCAACTTGATTCTCTGTTCTTTTCTGATCATTGACTTCAAAGTCAAACTCTTGTAACAAAAGAACCCACCTAATCAATCTTGGTCTATCATCCTTCTTCGCCATAAGGTAGCGGAGAGCAGCATGATCGGTGTAGACTATCACTTTGGTTCCCAACAAATAGGCTCGGAATTTTTCAAAAGCATAGATAATAGAAAGCAATTCTTGCTCAGTTACAGTGTAATTCATTTGTGCACCATTGAGTGTCCTGCTTTCATAGTAGACAGGATGAAGAATCTTGTTATGCCATTAACCAAGTACATCTCCAATAGCTACACCACTGGCATCACACATGAGTTCAAATGGAAGAGACATCTCCAATAGCTACACCACTGGCATCACACATGAGTTCAAATGGAAGAGACCAATTCGGTGTGACAATAATAGGTGTTGTGGTGAGCCTTGCTTTCAATTCCTCAAAAGCTTTGAGGCACTTCTCATCGAACTCAATCTTAGCATCCTTTTCAAGGAGCTTACACATGGGACTTGCAATTTTTGAGAAGTCTTTGATAAATCACCTGTAAAAACCGGCATGCCCCAAAAAGCTCTGAACACCCTTTACCGAAGTGGGAGGAGGAAGCTTGGAAATGATATCGATCTTTTCCCGATCAACCTTTATGCCTCGCTTGGAAATTTTGTGGCCAAGAACAATACGCTCGTCCACCATGAAGTGACATTTTTCCCAATTAAGTACAAGGTTTGTTTCCTCACATCTTTTGAGCACTTGCCTAAGGTTGGCAAGGCAATGCTCAAAGGAATCACCAACTACAGAGAAGTCATCCATGAATACCTCTAAGAAGTCCTCCACCATGTCCAAGAAAATTGACATCATGTATCATTGAAAAGTAGTCGGGGCATTGCATAGCCCAAATGGCATCCGTCTTAAAGGTCCCACACGGACATGTGAATGTCGTCTTCTCTTGGTCCTCTATGGCGATGTTGATTTGGTTGTAGCCAGAATAATCGTCCAAGAAGCAATAAAATGACCTTCCCGCTAGTTGATCAAGCATTTGATCATAAAAGGCATAGGGAAATTATCTTTGCAAGTAGCACTATTGAGCTTCTGGTAGTCCATGTAAACTCTCCACCCGGTCACCGTCCTCATTGGGATGAGTTCATTTTTGTCATTTCGAATCACGGTCATGCCTCATTTCTCTGGAACACATTGCACCGGACTCACTCAAGGACTATCGGCAATGGGTTTGACAACCTCGACATCCAACCATTTTATGATTTCTTTCTTCACCACCTCTTGCATGGAAGGATTTAACCTTCTTTGATGCTCTACGCTAGGTTTGCTCTCTTGCTCCAATTGTATCTTGTGTTCACAAATTCCGGCGGGAATCCCTCGGATATCTACTATAGTCCAACTAATGGCCTGTCTGTGCTCCCTCAAGGTATTCAATAAGTGTTCAACCTGCACATCATTCAACAAAGAAGAAATGATTACAGGTAGAGTTCCATTAGAGCCAAGAAATTTATACCTTAAGTGTGGCGGAAGTGGCTTGAGCTCAAGTTGTGGCGGCTCGATAATTGAAGGATTAGCGGGAGGAGTGACTCTATTCTCTAAGTCAAGAGAAAGCTTCTTTGGTGCATAAGTGTAAGACCCAATCCCTTCCAATGCATTCATCGATTCCACGTATCCTTCCATGTTCTCACCATCAAAATTCACCAAAATAGTTGCCAATGCCTCACCAAGGAATTCCTCTTCCATCTTCACCTCGACTGTATCCTCTACCTCTTCAACAACATCAATGATTGAGATACTTTCGTATGCATGTGGCAATTTCATACCCTTACTCGCTTGAAAGGTAATTTCTTCGTCATTAACTCGGAACTTGATCTCATTTCGTTCTGAATCCATGAATGCCCTCTCGGTAGCAAGGAATGGTATCCCCAAGATGATGGGGATCTCTTTATCAACAGCACAATCGAGAAAAACAAAGTCGGCAAGGATGAGAAACTTTCCCACTTTCACAAGCACATCATCAACTATTCCCACCGGTCACTTTATTGAACGGTCGGCCATTTGCAACCTCATACTTGTAGGCCTAGGCATACCTAATACCGCTTGCTTGTAAATAGCAAGGGGAATTAAGTTGATGCAACCCCAATATCACAAAGGGATCATGAAATATCGCTCACTCCAATAGTGCATGGAATGGTGAAGGCTCCCGGGTCCTCTTTCTTTTGGACAGCGGTTGTTGCTATGATGGAACTAAACCGTTGAGTCACATTCACCACTTCATTCTTTGTAGTTTTCTTTTTAGTGATCAAGTCCTTCAAGTACTTAGCAAAACCCGGCATCTCTTGAAATGCTTCCACAAATGGAATGTTCACCGATAATTGCTTTAGGATGTCATAGAACTTCTCGAGTTTGTTATCATCAACCTTTATAGCAAGTCTTTGAGGGAAAGGAGGAGGAGGCCTAGGAATTGGTGCTAGATTTTTTGGTGCCTCTATTATCTTTTCCTTCACCTCTTCATGGTTCACTTCTTGAGTTCTCACCTTCTTCGGGAGTCTTTCAACTTCAACAACAATTGGCACCTCAACTTGTGCCTCGACTTCTTGTTCAGAATCTTCCACTTTGACCACATGTTCATTCTCTCCTTGAAGTAGTTTCCCACTTCGAGTTGTAATTGCCATACAATGAGAAGTTGGACCACTCCCACTACCTTTTGGGTTGGCAATTGTATCACTTGGGAGCGTACCTTTTTGCTTTGGATTTTGATATCTTGAAAGATGCCTCATTTGCATCTCCAACTTTTGAATAGATGCGGTGTGAGAACCCACAAGCTCGGTCATATTCTTCGTTGAAGTGTCGGATCTCTCATGATTTTGCAATACTCTTTCAAGCATGTTTTCCAACTTGGACTCACTTGAAGAACTTTCCTTCCAATGAGGAGAGTTAGAATATTGCCCCTTTTGTGAAACATAGGGGTTTGAACTCTGATTTGAAAATTTGTTATTTTTGTTACTCCAATTTCCTTGATTTGAACTACCGTGTCATTTCACAAATGTTGGTTGCCTTGCCCTTGCGAGTTAGACCTCCATTGATGTTGTTGTCCTGAACCTTGGTAGGATTGTCGTTGATATCCTCCTTGAGGATTGTTGACATAATTTGATTCTTTGTATTCTTCATTTGCCATGGGTTGCACATCTACCACAACATTCACCTTTTTTTGTTTGGATTTTAGTGAACATTTTCGTCAACACGTTGACATTGGTGGCAAGCCCGGCAATTACTTGATCTCTTTCTTGCTTCTCCTTAATCATCTTGGTCAAGAAAGGAGTACCATATGCAATTTCACCTGTGGTGTCTTCCGAGTTCCAAGGTTGATTATATTCTACCATCTTGTCAAGGATTTGTATGACTCTTACAAATGTTTTATCCATAAAGGATCCATCCGCTGCAATTTTGGCTATGCATTGATTCATAGGATCCAAGCCCATGTAAAACTTCTCCAACAAAATATTATCCGGAAAGCCATAATTTGGCGACCTCACTAAATATAGCTTGAATCTATCCCATGTTTCATGTAGATGCTCCCTCGGTAATAGCTTGAAGAAGAAAATTTATTCCCGGAGCTCACACTTCTTGCTTTGCGGAAACCATTTTGCTAGGAAAGCTCGGACAAGTTCGGGCCAAGTATGGATGGAATTAGGATGTAGATTTTGGATCCACTGTCTTGCCTCTCTAGTTAGAGAGTACTTGAACACCCTCAACCTTAGGGCATCATCTGAGACATTATTTTGCTTGTACATTGCACACACACCCAAAAATATTTTGAGATGTAGTGTCGGATCATCATCGGTGGAATTTCGGAAGAATCCCTCTGCCTTTAGCATTAGGATTAGACTGTGTTCCACTTTGAAGGTGGCAGCATCAACTATTGGAGGGACAATGGCATTTGTATCCTCAATATACTCATCTATATCCGCAAACACATTCTCTTCTTCCGGCTCGCCCATGTTTACCTAATGACACCAAGCAAAGTGTGATGGAATAGAAGAAGACGTAAAGTAAAGTACACACTAGTTAGTAATTTCAAAACCGTATTCCCCGGCAATGGTGCCAAAATTTGATACGCTCAAATTATACCTATATAAATGGTGTAAGACGGTCGGTGTCAAATATAATAACCCAACTAGGTTGGGGTCGAATCCCATAGGGAATACGTGTGAAAAGGTTAATTGAATAGTGTAAAACTTGACTTAAGCCGTAGTTCTACTCCGTTAGTTTAAAAAAGAGTTTTGTAATTGTGAATTGTCAAGAAAAGCTATTTTATTAAGAGAGTATGATTAATTTAATTAAGAAACCAAGGTTGTGTCCCATCAATGGAATGTAATATTATCGGTATTAATATGATATATTTCTAATGGAAGGTCGTTTGATATGCAAATAGCTCCTAAATGACTACCCAATATTTTCCACTAACTAGGTAGTATTTCCTCTTTATGATTTTCCCAAATATAAAAGAGTTACAATTAAGAGCAACTAATTTATGCCAAGTAGAACCCACTTATCCCTATGCGATTCTATTAAACAAGGTTTAAAGCCTTGAGTTCTTGCTATTCAATTCTACCAAACCCTACCCCACTTTTCCAAGTAAAGATAGAGTAAAATGGAACTAGTTAATGTTTGCAACCATCAACCATAAATGAAGCATGAGAAATGAATAGAAACCAACCAACCATATTATATATATATATATATATATATATATATATATATATATATATATATATATATATATATATATATATATATATATATATATATATATATTCAATGCCCATTAACATTACACCCACTTAGGGTCCACAACCTTAGTATTTAAAGTTAGCTACTCATACTAGAATACAAGAACAAAGTAATAAATAAAGTCATAAAGCTTACAAAGAGAATAACGTCTTGGATTCTCTCTCAAAAGCTTCCAAAATAATGGTGTAGCCTCTTTTTCAGATAAGATGGTTCACAAAAACCCTAATCATTCTATTTATAATGGTCTAAAAATTGTGGTCAAAAAGTGACAAAAATAACCCTGCAGATCAAGTCTGCGACCGCATAATGGTTCGCAGAACGCTTTCGCGGTCCGCACAACTTCATTTTGGTTATGCGGTCCGCATATTGGTTTCGCGACTGCATAACGTACCGCAAAATCATCTTCAGTGGAACTCCTTTTGCTTTTGTGCAATCATTATGCGGTCCGCATAAGAGTTATGCGACCACAAAATGGATCGCAGATTTGACTCTTAGAAACTGTGATGATCTGCTTCATTCTGCGATGGGTTTGCGGTCCGTACATCACTTTTGAGGTCGCAGACCTGCCGTATTTCTGACTTTCCATGGGTTTTTGTCATCTTTTTTATGTTCTTAGCTTTTCAAGTCTGGTTTCCTGCAAAACACCAAAACTACATAAGAAATGACTTATAATGCTTTAAAAGATGAGCTAAAGTCTATGTAATTAGTATCAAAAGTGTCGCATTTCTACGGCACATCAATGATTCAGAAAGGGAACAAAGTAGTGGCTCAAATTTTGGTCCAATGGAAAAACTTACCTCCAGACCTCACAACTTGGGAAGACTACAAGGCTATGAAAATTCGTTTTCCCACCTTCCTTCCTTGAGGGCAAGGAAGGTCTCAACAGGGAAGAACTGGTGCGAGTTGAAAGGAGCTCAGTTTTGGAAGATGATACTATAGGCTACTAAGGTTGTACGCAGCCGTTATGTTAATTAAAAGAGGGTAGGAGACACTTTTAGTAATAGTACAGTTGATCCCCAGGGGCGTTTTATAATAAGTCTTAGTTAATACACATTAGTCCCTTACATTTCAATTAGTGAGCACTATTAATACTGTCAGAGTTAGTTATTGAGTTTTGTCTTGTAGTGAGTAGTGGAGAGGCATACATATACGTTGTAATCAGTTGTTTGCAGCTTATGCTTAATCAATCTATTTCCAATTTTTGCCCTATTTCTTCATTTTCCTTTTTCTATATTAGGTGCCGGGCACTCAGCCCATTTCTATTCCACTATATTGTATGTCACCAGCGGAGTTGAAAGAACAGCTTCAGGAACTCCTTGATAAGGGGTTTATTCGGCCTAGTGTGTCACCTTGGGGTGCACCGGTTCTATTTGTGAAGAAGAAGGATGGTTCCATGAGAATGTGTATCGATTACAGGCAGTTGAACAAGGTCACAGTCAAGAATAAGTATCTTTTGCCTCGCATTGATGATTTATTCGACCAGCTTCAGGGAGCGAGGGTGTTCTCCAAGATTGATTTGAGGTCCGGTTATCACCAGCTGAAGATTCGGGATTCAGATATTCTTAAAACAGCTTTCAGAACCCGATATGGCCATTATGAGTTCTTGGTGATATCTTTTGGGTTGACCAATGCCCCAGCAGCGTTCATGCATTTGATGAACAGTGTATTTCAACCCTATTTGGACTCATTCGTTGTTGTATTCATTGATGACATCTTGGTGTACTCTCGTAGCCCGGAGGAGCACGCTCAGCATTTGAAGATTGTATTACAAAGATTGAGGGAGGAGAAGCTTTACGCAAAGTTCTCCAAATGTGAGTTTTGGCTCAGTTCAGTAGCATTCTTGGGGCACGTGGTGTCCAGTGAGGGTATTCAGGTAGATCCGAAGAAGATAGAGGCGGTGCAGAGTTGGCCCAGACAGTCCTCAGCTACGGAGATTAGGAGCTTTCTTGGTTTGGCGGGTTACTACCGTCGCATTATGGAGGGATTTTCATCTATTGCATCGTCCTTGACCAAATTGACCCAAAAGGGTGCTCCATTCAAGTGAATGACATGTAGAGATTTTGAGTTGATTTTAGGTTATAAATTCATGGAATAAGTGAAACCCTATACGGTGTACAAGTATACGACTTGTAGAGCATCAGGTAAAAATACATAGACAGTCTATTGAACACCCCTGATGTTATCGAAATGACATGTAGAGATGTTGTTTCAATTTTTCATCTTCGACACCTTAACGAAGAGCATGGCCTATTGAACACCTGATGTTATCGAAAACGTGCTAATTGATCACATTTTTGACATCTCTAAACAATCGAAAATGCATAAATGCTAATCGATGTTGACATGGAAAATAAGAAAACGAGAAAAAGACTTGTCATCAAAGAAATTAAAATAAAAAAGTCAAAATCAAAAAGAAGAAGAAGAAAGATTAACTGGAAAAGAAGAATTCCGGAAAAGCTCCATCTCTCCCGATCCATTATCTCTTGCCTTTTGCCTTTCTTCTAGCTTCTTAAAGTAAAAAGTTAGATTTGTGGGGCAAATCATTTTTCTTTTGAGAAGTATTTGAGAAAATAACAAAATATTTCAGAGTCGGGTTGAAAAGAGATGGTCGGAATTCTACATACGATGGTAGCCGGAATCTAGAAAAGTTGGGAAAGAGAAGAAGGTCGTAATTCTAATTCGCAAATTAATATTTCCAGCAATACGCGCTCAAGCTGATCAGGTGGGAGACATGCGCTCTGCTGCGTCATCAAACGTGTTTAATACTCATTTATTGACAACTAAGATGTTCAATAGATCGGACCCTTACTTAGTTAAGGTTTCCAGATGAAAAACCCGAATAAGTCAAGGGAGCTGTCTATATATTCTGCCTATATGTGGAATTTCTTATTTAACAAAAATATCATGCACTTTTGGGGGCAATGATCCACTGAATTTTTTGTTACTCTTCATTATCTAATTGTTTGTTTATAAACCACCTTGCAAACTTGAAGTGGTATGTAAGAGTCAGTTTCATGGCGGGTCGTTTAACTTTGCTTTTATTACCCAAAAGTTATTTTTCTTTCTTTTGTCATTTAAAAATTATTCAGTTTTGTGTTCATTACTCAAAAGTCATTTTTCTTTCTTTTGTTGCACAAAAATTATTTTACTATATTCTAGTTATCACAATAATCACTTTGACCAGATTTTACAAACCTTTCACTTGAAAAGTTTGTTATGCTCTTGACATTATAAATTCTCCCATTTATGCAACACCTTCTATATTACATGCTATATAATATACTTTACCCAGTATTTTACGTATAATTAAATTAACTTAATATTATTTTATTTATTATTTTATAATATATTTGTATATTTAATTTTTTCTTAATATTGTTTTAATAGCAAACCACTGACCCAGGCTTTCATCTCATGTGGTGACGGGGGGTTTGGCCTTGACTCCTACCTTGTTTATTAAGACAAAACAAAAAAAAATGTACAGAGGACGGGAACATAATACCAAAATCTCCCACAAAAAAATACATAACAGAGAAATAAAATTAGACCTAACCCAGTACATAAGACGGATCCAAAGGAGTTCCACATGCTTATGATCTGTCATATGTGCTAAGTCCCAAAAAAAATATACCATCCTGATATAATACCTAATACAATACATAAAAAGTCCTAACAATATTTCAAAGCCTCTGCTTTCTACTTCCAAGAATAATTCGAACCATCACAGAGCTATGTGGACGTGTGCCGGAGAATATGATTTTTGACAACTTTGTGCCTCAGGTTTGGAACCTGCATCATATCCATTATATAGTGACCCAAAGCATGTCTAGGAAGATTCATATAATTAAATATCTTTGTCTCTTGAATTTCATGACTCCATTTTTTCCAACACATCTGCTACATTATTGGCCGCTCTATAACAATATCTGATAACAATGTCATGTTGATGTATAGGTAGTTGTGCTTCTCTGATAGTATCATCAATATGCCAGGCAGGAGTTATGCTATTATTCAACATATCCACCACTAATTTAAAATTGCATTCCAGTATGACTCTATCATATCCATTAGAATGACACCATTGAAAGCCTATTAGTGCAGCCTTAGCCTCTGCCAAATTGATCATGCCACAGCCCAACTTTTGAGAAAAGGTCATAATCATATCACCTTTATGATCTCTTAAAATTCCACCAACACCAATGAGTTCATTCCCCTTCTTGCTTCCATCAGTATTAAGTTTAGCCCAGCCAAACGAAGGTTTTTCCCATTTTACTTGGATACAAATGATTTTAGCAGTTAAAGACATTAACATATCATATATCTCATGCCATGGAGTAGTTCCTTCAATGTGAATATTATGTTTGTAAATTACCCACCGCAAATGAGATAGAACCTGGAAATGAATTCTAGCAACAGAGATGTTTATGCCCCTATATGTAGAGGCACATCTAGCTTTCCACAGTTCCCAACAAATAATAATAGGCGTGATCTTATATATAATCTGCAATACCTTATTATTGGGCTTATACTCCACCAGCTATGAACGATATTTAGAATAGGTTTATCTTCCCATCTAAATCTCAGCTTTTGATGTCCTACAACAATTGCATCTAGATGGAAAGTGCTGGCCAAACCTAATAGTAATATCATCAAAGGGTAATTTTCTTTTGAGCACTCTCCACATTAAGAATGACATCTTATAGGGGAGAAATTTATTCCATATCCCCTCAAGTACTGGATTAAGATTCCCAGACTGCCTTACAATTTGCCATGCTGAGGAAGTAGAAAAGAAGCCAGTTGAACAGGAACTCCATACAGCTTTATCAGGGACATTAGTATTCCCGAATTTAAAGGATCGAATAAGTTCTGTGAGATACTCGGGAAGTTGTTATAACTCATGAAAATATAAATGATCTCCTATCCTGACCTGTTTTACTTCCCTCGTGTCATGATTTTCATCAAGTTGGACAATGTTGGAAAGAGCTCCAATGCCTAGCCAATTCTCCCACCAAAGACTTATATATCCTTCATTGCATCTCCAAAATATATGCTTCTCTGTTTGTTCCCTTATGTCCAATAAATTCTTTCAACTATGGGAATCTTTCTAACAGGGTGTATTCTACTACAATATTTGACTCTCAAAAATGCAGCCTATAAAGAATTAGTGGTTCGAAATCTCCATCATCTCTTCATAGAGAAAGAGTTGCATACATCTACTAGACTTCTAAATCCAATTCCACCTTCCTCCTTGGGATAACACATGTTACTCCATGAGCTCCAATGATATCTTAGCTTTCCCTCTGAAGTTCCTTAATAGAATCTAGCTATGTATCTTTCAATCTGCTTGATGATCATTTTTTTGGGGGGGGGGGGGGGGGGGAAGGGAGGGGCATAGCAGTAAGAAGATGTGATGGTTGAGATTGAAGTACATGCTTAATTAGAATATCTCTCCCCCCTATGGATAATAATTTGACTTGCCATACATTAGTCTTCCTTACTATCTTGATCATTGAATTATTAAAATATGTTATTTTCTTCATTCCCACGTAGAGAGGACAACCAAGCTAAGTAATGGGAAATTCGATATGTTTGAATCCAGTAATGGTCTTAATCTCTGCAATATAGCTTGAATCTGCATTACAAGCAACTAAAGAATAACTCTTTCCATAATTAATAGATTGGCCAGAACATCTCTCATAATTTCAAAGTTGATGCATAATCAGATTTAGAGAAGTGATGGATCTAGCGGTAAAGATCATAACATCATCAGCATATGCTATATGAGTAATTTGTGGACCATTCTTATGCATTGAGAAGCCCCTAAACAAATTAGAAATCATATTATTAAGAAGCCTAGTGAGTACTTCTGCTCCAATTATAAAAAGAGATGGTGAAAGCGAATCCCCTTGCTTGAGCTCTCTAGTTGAATGAAAGAAATCTTTTATGTTACCATTAATCAGAATTGAATACCAATTATTGGAAATGGAGTTCCAAATTAAGTAAATCCAGCTCTCAAAGAACCCAAATTTCATCAGTACAGCTAACAAGAAATCCTAGTTTACCCCGTCATATGCCTTAGCCATATCAAGATTAATGACCACATTACCTCCTTCATTATCCTTATTGATATCATGCACAATTTTCTGGGCAAGTAGAATATTCTCAGTAATGAGACGACCTGAAACAAATCCACTTTGATTCTCTGTGATAAGCTTGTGAAGGATTAGATTCAATCTTGGTAGAAAAATTACTAAGACTTATAGGTCTGAGATCTGAAAAAGTCTCAGGGTGCTCAACTTTAGGTAGAAGAACCAAACATGAACTGGTATAGTACTTAGTCAAGTTATTACCATTGAAAAAGATTTGAATCAACTCTACAATATCGTGTTTAATAATATTCCAGCATCTAAGAATTGAAGTTGAGGGGCTGATTGTCCTTCTTAAAGAGAGCATCAAAAAACTCAATTGCTCCCGCAGCAATCTCCTGATCTCCAGTAGGAGTCTTTATTCTATGCAAACTAAGTCTTCTCCTTGTCTCATTAATAATGGATTGGAAATATTTACTATTAGATACGCCCTCTTCTAGCCATTTTATGTTAGCTTTTTTCTTGAGTAAAACTTCTTCAGCCTTGAGCCATCTAGTCTATTGAGCATGAGCTTTGTGTAGTTCAGCTCTATGATCATCTTCTATCACTGTCTATATATTATAGTTCCAATTGAACCATTTGGTGTTCCCATTCTTTAAGATTTAGGAAGACATCGCCAATTTGTTCCTTGGACCAAGCACTCAAATCTTTTGCCACATGCTTCATTTTTTGCTGACTTGTTGGGGCACTTGGTGTCGGGTTCAGAAGAGTTTCAGAGTGAAATGGGACACATAGTCCCTAAATTGAAAGTTTAAGTCGTAGGAGTTAACTGTAGTTTGACTTGTATGAAGACGACTCCGCAATGGAGTTTTGGCATTTTCAATAGCTCTGTGAGATGATTTTTGTCTTGGGAGCATGTCCGGATGTTGATTTGGAGGTCCGAAGGTTATTTCAGCATTAATTGGTGAAAGTTGAAAAGCTCAAAAGATTTTGGAAAGTTTGACCGGGAGTGGACTTTTTGATATTGGGGTCGGATTCCGATTTTGAAGTTGGAGTAGGTCCGTAATATCATTTATGACTTATGTGCAAAATTTGAGGTCAATCGGACTTGATTTGATAGGGTTCGTCATCGAATGTATAAGTTAAAAGTTTATAAGTTCATTAGGCTTGAATTGGGGTGCGATTAGTGATATTAGCATTGTTTGATGTGATTTGACGCTTCGAGCGTGTTTGTATGATATTTTAGGACTTGTTGGTATGTTTGTGTAATTCGGACCAAGTTCGACGCATTTCGGAACATTGAAGATTGCTGAATCTGGTGCTTCTGGTTTCCTTATATGCGATCGCAAGTGGAATAACGCGATCACGAAAAGTAGTGTGGCACTGGTGGGGGTTTGCTCTATGCGATCACGAGGTGGTGTATGCAATCGCGGAAGGTTGGTTTACATTGAATCACGAACGGGTGTAGGAGGTTGCGTTCGCGAAGAAAGAATGGCGAGGCTAGGGCTGAGGCAGTTCGTGCTACGCGATCGCTTGGCCTAGGATGTGATCGCAGAGTTGAGGCAGCTTGTTAATCGCGTTCGCGATTGCTTTCACGCGATCACGGAGAGTAAATTTGAGCTGGAAAGAAATTGTGTTAAGCGATCGCGAAGGTATTTCCGCGATCGCGATGTGTAAATCACTGGGCAACAGACTTAAATTTCAAAACAAGGGTTTATTTTCTTATTTCACAATTTGGACTTTGAGAGCTCGGTTTAAGGTGAATTTTCGAGGGATTTTCAGAGGAACTGTTGGGGTAAGAGTGCTTAACTCATTTTTTATTAAATTCCACTAATTTATCTTTACTTTTACCATTTAATTAGGGATTTGGGTTGAAACTTTGGTGGGAAATGGAGGAAACTTCTTAGGCCGAATTTTGGGGATTTGAGCTAGATTTTGGTATCGGATTTGTGTAATTCTTGTATGGTATGACTCGATATCGAATGGGTGTTCGGATTTTATAACTTGGTCGGGTTCCGAGACGCGGGCCCGGGTCGATATTTTGGAGCGAATTTTCAATTCTTAGCTAAGGTCGTTATTTCATTATTTAAATTAGTTTCCTATAGTTATATTTGTAGTATGAAATTATTTTGGCTAGATTCGAGTCGTTCGGAGTTGAAAAATCGAGAGAAAGGCCTTCTAATTGATTGATTGAGTGTGGTTTGACGTAAGTGACTTGTCTAACCTTGTGTGGAGAGAATTTCCCTTAGAATTTGGTACTGTGACGATAATTTGTAATATGTGAAGGCCGTGTATGCAAGGTGATGAGTGCGTACACGGGCTAAATATTGAAAATTCCGATTTTGGCTACGTAGTTTCCTTTTTCATGTCTTAATTGAGTTACGTTAGCATGTTGTAGTCATCATATTTAGTCTAATTTCACATGTCTACTTGTCTTATCTCCTATTTGAAACTTGTATCACATGTTTAGTTGAATTACTTATTTTTCTTGATTTTCGTATTCATTACTTAACTGTGAAATTCTTTACTTGAAATTGCTATCCTTGAAATATCCTTCTGTTGAGTTTGGTGTTGAATTGTAATGTCGTGGTTCTTCTGAGGCAAGGTGTAAGTTGTTAAAGATCATTTATTTAGTTGTTGTGTTTTGGCTTTTGTGTTATTTTTAAGGTGGTTGTTTGATTGTTTGCGAGAGGTTTCTGTCGTTCTGTTGTTATTGTTGAATGAGTTTTCTGTCGTGATGTTGTTATTGTTTGCACGAGGTTTCTGCCGTGTTGTTGTGATTATTGATACGCATGCGGTGGTATAAGGTCTGGGTGTTGAAATGCATGCGATCAGATATGGTGGGCTTGATACGCGTGGCTAGTAGGGGAACTGCTAGAAGTCATGCGGTGTGATAAGGTGGGCTAAAATGTGAGATGCTATTTCGGGAAAATAATTTTCAAAACCACATATAAAGGCTCCTGCGGTTATATAAGGAAAGACTATGACTTGTTTTTAGTTTTTGGGACTATGAGGCAGTACCTCGGGAGTACCCATATTGATCTTCTTTATTTGCTGTATTGTTTGGTTCTTGTTTCCTTAACATGTAAAATTCTTGTTTTCCTTTCATGTTGTATTAGCTTTCCTTGATTCTGTGTTGTTATTTCCCGTAAATTCTTTATTGTTCAATTTTTTGTCATTTTCATTATATCATTATATCTTCTATCTTGTTTCTTATTTTCTCCAGTGGGGCCTTGACCTGACCTCATCACTTCTACCGAGGTTAGGCTTGACACTTACTGGTTCTTATTATGGTGTACTCATACTACGCTTCTGCACATGTTTTGTGCATATCCAGGTAATCCTATCAGCATTTGTGTTAGAGCGTTATGTGGCTTGCTTATTGGAGACTTCAAGGTACACCTGCCCGCATTCATAGGCCTCGGAGTCCCCTTCTATCTTGTTCTTTCTTATTTCTTTACATCTTTATAGACAGTGATGTATAAGAGTGTTCAGTACTGTATCTAGAGCTTGTGACTTGTATTTACACCAGGTTATGGGAGATTTACATGTTGAGTTACATATTTCATTTTATATAGTTGTTAAAGTTTTGAGATTTAAATTATTATTCTGTTATTCCGCATGTTTTGTTAGGCTTACCTAGTCTTAGAGACTAAGTGCCATCACGACATCCTAACGGAGAGTATTTGGGGTCGTGACAAGTTGGTATCATAGCTCTAGGTTCATAGGTGTTCTAAGTCACACGCAAGTTTAGTAGAGTCTCGCGGATCAATACGGAAACATCTGTACTTATCTTCGGGAGGCTATGGAACTGTTAGGAAAAGCTCCACTTCTTTGATTCCTTATCGTGCCAAATCTTTAACTTTGGATTCTAAATTTCTTTCTTTTTATTCTCTCACAAATGGTGAGGACACGTACAATTGGATCAGTTAACCAGACACTCGCGCCCCCTACTAGAGCTGCGAGAGGCTGGGGCCATGGTAGAGGCCGAGGACGTCCACATGGTACTGCCATAGCACCAGCACGAGCTACTACAAAGGAGCCACCAGTAGCTCGAGTTAGAGGCAAGCACCTAAGACGCATGTTACTACACCAGCCCTCCAGGAGACTCTCACCCACTTCCTGAGAATGTTCGGCACTTTAGCACAAGCAGGGTTGATCCCACTTGCTCTTGCCACATCTCAGGTCATGGGAGGAGCGCAGACTCCCCCCACCCATACCCCAGAGCAGCGGGTTTAGGTTTAACAGGTCCTAGTGGTCATACCAGTACAGCTAGTAGCCCCAGTTCAACTCGAGGTTAGGGGAGCAGCTTTTGAGGGGGAGCAGCTTAGGATCGAGAGGTACAAGAAGTAACACCCTCCTACTTTCAGTGGCTTGGCGTCAGAGGATGCCCAGGGTTTTCTTGAGGAGTGCCATTGTATCCTCCATACTATGGGTATTGCGGAGTCTAGTGGGGTTGTTTTCACTACGTTCCAACTTAAAAGAGTGGCTTATCAGTGGTGGCGAGCATATGAGTTGGGTAGTCCGGCCGAGGCAGCTTCACTCACTTGGACTCAGTTATCAGATATGTTCTTGAGGGAATATGTGCCCAGAGTCTCAGAGATGCATGGCGTGTAGAGTTTGAGCAATTACACTAGGGTTCTGTGATCGTGTCGGAGTATGCGGTCTGGTTCAGTGATTTAGCTTGGCATGCACTAGCCTTGGTTGCTACTATTAGAGAGAGGGTCTGTCGATTTATCAAGGGGCTCAACCACAGTATCAAATTTAGCATGGCCCAAGAGTTGGAGACGGACATCGCATACCAGCAAGTAGTAGGGATCTCTAGGAGATTGGAGGGTATGCTGACCCGGGAGAGAGAGGAGAGGGAGGCCAAGAGGTCTCGAAAGTCCAGCACATATAGTGGTGTTTGTGCCCCAGTTGCATCTCTTCATGGTAGGGGCTATGAGAGTCACCCTGTTCGTTCAGCACTTCCAGCTTTCAGTGATATTCCGGCCACTCCTAGGCCTCAGGCTCCCTACTATGCACCGCCATTATCTAGTGCATCTTCTACACTAGGTGCTTTCAGCGGTCAGTCCAGCCGATCAGGCTCGAGTCATTCACAGCAACCACGTCCTCCGAGAGCTTGTTTTGAGGGTGGTGACACTTGTCATATGGTGAGGGATTTCCCCAGATTCAGAAGGGGTGTACCTCTACAGACTACTCAGGCTCCGCGTATTCCACCGGGTCCTCAGGCTTCTCAGTCCATGGTCACCGTACCAGCTGCCACCCTACCTGCACGGCCAACTAGAGGTGGAGTTCAGGCAGGCAGAGGTCGCCCTAGAGGGGGAGGCCATGCCAGATATTACGCTCTTCCTTCTAGGACAGAAGTAGTTTCTTTCGACTCAGTCATCACAAGTATTGTTCTATTCTCTCACAAAGATGCATCAGTCTTATTTGATCCAGGCTCCACTTATTCGTATGTGTCATCTTATTTTGCTCTGTATTTGGGTGTATCCCATGATTCTTTGAGTTGTCCTGTCTATGTGGCCACACCTGTAAGAGATTCTATTATTGTTGACCATGTGTATCGGTCATGTTTGGTTGTTCTTAGTGGTTTTGAGACCAGATCTGATTTATTGTTGCTCAGTATGGTAGATTTTGTATTATTTTGGGCATGGACTGGTTGTCTCCCTATCATGCTATCCTTGATTTTCACGCCAAGACGATGTCGTTGGCTATGCCAGGTCTACCTTGGTTAGAGTGGAGAGGTACTTTAGTTTATGTTCATAGCATGGTTATTTCATTTCTAAAGGCTCAGCGGATGGTTAAGAAGTGGAGTGATGTGTATCTGGCATATGTGAGAGATGTCAGTGTTGATACTCCTACCGTCGAGTCAATTCTGGTAGTTAGGGATTATCCAGATATATTCCCAGTGGATCTTCCTGGCATGCCGCCTGACAGAGATATCGACTTTGGTATTGATTTGTTATCGAGCACTCAGCCCATTTCTATTCCACCCTATCGTATGGCCCCAGCAGATTTGAAAAGGTTGAAAGACCAGTTGCAAGAGTTGCTTGATAAGGGCTTCATTCGGCCCACTGTGTCACCTTGGGGTGCTCCAGTCTTATTTGAAAAGAAGAAGGATGATTCTATACGCATGTGTATTGATTATCGCCAGTTGAACAAGGTTACAGTGAAGAACATGTATCCATTTCCACGTATTGATGACCTATTTGATCAGCTACAAGGTGCTAGAGTGTTCTCTAAGATTGACTTGCATTCAGGCTATCATCAGTTGAATATTTGGGAGCCAGATATCCTAAAGACTGCCTTCAGGACTCGGTATCGACATTACGAGTTCCTTGTGATGTATTTTTGGTTGACCAACGCCCCAGCAGCATTCATGCTCTTGATGAATAGTGTATTTTAGCCATATCTTGACTCATTCGTCATTGTGTTTATTGATGACTTTCGGGTGTACTCCTGGAGCTGGGAGGATCATGAGCAGCACTTGAGGACTGTGCTTCATATCTTGAGAGAAAAGAAATTATATGCAAACTTTTAAAGTGAGAATTCTGGATAGATTCGATGGCATTTTTGGGTCATGTAGTATCGAGTGAGGGGATCAAGGTGGATCCGAAAGAGATTGAAGTAGTGCAGAGTTGGCCCAGACTGTCTTCAACTATGGAGATTCAGAGTTTTCTAGGTTTGGCAGGGTATTATCGTCGATTTGAAGAGGGTTTCTCATCTATTGCAACACCTATGACCAGATTGACCCAGAAGGGTGCTCCGTTAAGGTGGACCGAGAAGTGTGAGGATAGCTTTCAAAAGCTCAAGATAACTTTGACCACAACCCTAGTGTTGGTGTTGCCTTCAGGTTTGAGGCCTTATACTGTGTATTGTGATGCGTCGCGCATTGGTCTGCGCGGTGTTGATGCAGGACCGTAAGGTGATTGTCTACGCGTCTAGACAGTTGAAAGTGCACGAAAAGAACTATCCTATCCATGACCTTGAGTTAACAGTTATTAGTCATGCCTTGAAGATTTGGCGGCACTATTTGTAAGGTGTCCCTTGTGAGGTCTACACCGATCACCGGAGTTTACAGCATCTGTTTAAACAGAAGGATCTTAACTTGCGGCACCGAAGGTGGTTAGAGTTTCTTAAGGACTATGATATCACCATTCTATATCATCCTGGGAAGGCAAATGTGGTGGCCGATGCCTTGAGTCGCAAGGTGGAGAGTTTGGACAGTTTAGCATATCTTTCAGTAGTAGAGAGGCCATTAGCCTTGAATGTTCAGGCCTTGGTCAACCAGCTTTTTAGATTGGATATTTCTGAGCAGAGGCGAGTTTTATCTTGTGTGATTTCTCGGTCTTCTCTTTATGATCGTATCAGAAAGATTCAGTATGACAACCCCCATCTGCTTGTCCTCAAGGACACGATTCAGCATGGCGATGCCAAGCAGGACACTATTGGATATGATGGTGTATTACAGATGCGGGGCAGCCTATGTGTGCCCAATGTTGATAGTTTGTGTGAGTTGATTCTCCAGGAGGCTCACAATTTGTGGTACTTCATTCATCCAGGTGTCGTGAAGATGTATCAAGATCTGAGGCAGCATTATTGGTGGCGGAGAATGAAGAAGGACATAGTGGAATATGTATCTCAATGCTTAAATTGTCAGCAGGTGAAGTATAAACATCAGTGGCCAGGTGGATTGCTTCAGAAGCTAGAGATCCCAGAGTGGAAATGGGAGCGGATTACTATGGAATTTGCTGTTGGGCTCCCACGGACTCAGAGGAAGTTCGATGCAGTTTGGGTGATTATGGATAGGTTGACCAAGTCAACTCACTGCATTACAGCGATGACTACTTACTCTTCAGAGCATCTGGCTCAGGTTTATATTCGCGAGATTGTCAGGCTTCATGGCATGTCGGTATCTATCATCTCTGACCAAGGTATGCAGTTTACAGCGCGGTTCTGGAGTGTCGTACATCATGAGTTAGGTACTCGGGTAGAGTTGAGTACAGTATTTCACCCTCAGACGGACGGACAGTCCGAGCGCACTATTCAGATATTGTAGGATATGCTTCATGCGTGTGTGATGGAGTTTGGGGATTTTTGGGATCAGTTCTTGCCACTTGCGGAGTTTGCCTACAATAATAGTTATCAGTCGAGCATGCAGATGGCCCCATATGAGGCTTTGTATAGTAGGCGGTGCCGGTCTTCGATGGGTTGGTTTGAGTCGGTTGAGGTTTGGCTATTGGGTACAGACTTGGTTCAGGATGCTTTGAAAAAGGTCAAATTGATTCAAGATCGACTTCGTACAGCCCAATCTAGATAGAAGAGTTATGTGGATCGGAAGGTTCGCGATGTTGAATTCTTCATTGAGCAGCGGGTCTTGCTCCGAGTTTCACCCATGACGGGCGTTATGAGGTTCGGGAAGAAGGGCAAGCTGAGCATTTATGTATATCGAACCTTTTGAGATTCTTGAGAGGGTTGGAGAGGTGGCCTACAGACTTGCATTACCACCTAGTCTAACTGCAGTTCATCCAGTGTTATATGTTGCTATGCTCCGGAAGTATCACGATGATCCGTCTCATGTGTTAGACTTCAGCTCAGTCGAGTTGGACAAGGATCTATCTTATGTTGAGGAGCCGGTGACCATTTTGGACAGGAAGGTTTGAAATTTGAGGTCGAAGATCATTGCTTCAGTTAAGATCCAGTGGAGGGGTCAGCTAGTCGAGGAGGCGACTTGGGAGACCGAACATAATATGTGTAGCCTTTATCCTCATCTTTTCACCACTTCAGGTATGTCTCTATACTCGTTCGAGGACGAACATTTGTTTTAAGAGGGGGAGGAAGTAACGACCCGACCGTTCATTTTAAGAATACTAGCCTCGATCTCCTAATTATTTCTCCATCTATTTCATTTTGTGGTTATGTGACTTGTCGGGGCGCTTGGTCTCAGGTTGGGGAGATTTTTGGAGTGCAATGGGACACATAGTCCCTAAATTAGAAGTTTAAGTCGTAGGAGTTGACCGTAGTTTGACTTATGTTAAGACGACTCCGGATTGGAGTTTTGGCGGTTCCAATAGCTCTGTGGGGTGAATTTGGTCTTAGGAGCGTGTCCGGATATTGATTTGGAGGTCCGTAGGTCCTTTCGGCGTTAATTGGCGAAAGTTGGAAAGTTGGAAGATTTTGAAAAGTTTGACCGGGAATGGACTTTTTGATATCGGGATCGAATTTCGATTTTGGAAGTTTGAATATGTCCATAATGTCATTTATGACTTGTGTACAAAATTTACGGTCAATCAGACTTGATTGGATAGGGTTCGGCATCGAATGTAGAACTTAAAAGTTTATAAGTTCATTAGGCTTGAATTGGTGTATGATTCGTGATTTTAGTATTGTTTGATGTGATTTGACGCTTCAAGCGTGTTCGTATGATGTTTTAGGGCTTGTTGGTATGTTTGGTTGAGGTCCCGAAGGCCTCGGGTGTAATTCGAACCATGTTTGACACATTTCGGAACATTGAAGATTGCTGAATCCGGTGCTTCTGGTTTCCTTATACGTGATCGTGAGTGGAATAACGCGATTACGAAGAGTAGTGTGGCACTGGAGGGGATTTTATCTATGAGATTGCGGGGTGGTGTATGCGATCGTGGAAGGTTGGTTTACAGTGAATCGCGAACGCGTGTAGGAGGCCGCGTTCACAAAGAAGAAGTGGCAAGGCTGGGGAAGAAGCAGTTCGTGCTACGCGATCCTGTGGCCTAGGATGCGATCGCAGAGTTGAGACAGCTTGTTAATCACATTCGCGATTGCTCTCACACGATCACGGAGAGTAAATTTGAGCTAGGCAGCAATTGTGTTACACGATCGCGAAAGGATTTCCGCGATCGTGATGTGTAAATCACTAGGCAGCATACTTAAAATTTCAAAACGAGGGTTTATTTTCTTATTTCATAATTTGGACTTTGAGAGCTCGGTTTATGGTGAATTTTTGAGGTATTTTCAGTGGGATTGTTGGGGTAAGAGTTCTTAACTCGTTTTTGATTAAATTTTATTAATATATCTTTGATTTCACCATTTAATTAGGGATTTGGGGAAAATGGAGGAAACTTTTTAGGCCGAATTTTGGGGATTTGAGCGAGAATTTGGTATCGGATTTGTGTAATTCATGTATGGTTGGACTCGATATCGAATGGGTGTTCGAATTTTATAATTTTGGTCGGGTTCCGAGATGCGGGCTCGGGTCGACTTTTTGGATTGATTTTTCAATTCTTAGCTAAGATCATTATTTTATTATTTAAATTAGTTTCCTATAATTATATTTATAGTATGAAATTATTTTATCTAGATTCGAGCCGTTCAGAATTGGAAAATCAAGGGAAAGGCCTTCTAATTGATTGATTGAGCGTGGTTTGAGGTAAGTGACTTGTCTAACCTTGTGTGGGGGAAATGTCCCTTAGGATTTGGTATTGTGGCGATAATTTGTGATATGTGAAGGCCATGTACGCAAGGTGACGAGTGCGTACACGGGCTAAATGTTGAAAATTCCAGTTTTAGCTACGTAGTTTCCTTTTTCATGCCTAAATTGAGTTACTTTATCATGTTGTAGTCATCATGTTTAGCCTAATTTCACATATTTACTTGTCTTTTCTCCTATTTGCGACTTGTATCACATGTTTAGTTGAATTACTTGCTTTTCTTGATTTCCGTATTCATTACTTAATTGTGGAATTCTTTACTTGAAATTGCTATCCTTGAAATATCTTGTTGTTGAGTTTGGTGTTGAATTGCAAAGCCCTGGTTCTTTTGAGGCAAGGTGTAAGTTGTGAAATATCATTTAGTTAGTTTTTGTGTTTTGGCTTTCGTGTTATTGTTGAGGTGATTGTTTGGTTGTTTGCACGAGGTTTCTGTCATGTTGTTTTTATTGTTGCACGAGGTTTCTGTTGTGCGGTTGTTATTGTTTGCACGAAGTTTCTGTCATGCCGTTGTCATTATTGATAGGCATGCGGTGGTATAAGGTCTATGTGTTGAAACGCATGCGGTGAGATAAGGTGGGCTTGATACGCGTGGCAAGTAGGGGAACTAATAAAAGCCATGTGGTGTGTTAGGTGGGCTAAAACGCGTGATGCACTACCACCTAGTCTAAATGCAGTTCATGTAGTGTTATATGTTGCTATTCTCCGGAAGTATCATGATGATCCGTCTCATGTATTAGACTTCAGCTCAGTCGAGTTGGACAAGGATCTATCTTATGTTGAGGAGCCGGTGACCATTTTGGACAGGAAGGTTCGAAAGTTGAGGTCGAAGAAGATTGCTTCAGTTAGGATCCAGTGGAGGGGTCAGCTAGTCGAGGAGGCGACTTGGGAGACCGAACATAATATGTGTAGCCTTTATCCTCATCTTTTCACCACTTCAGGTATGTCTCTATACTCGTTCGAGGACGAACGTTTGTTTTAAGAGGGGGAGGAAGTAACGACCCGACCGTTCATTTTAAGAATACTAGCCTCGATCCCCTAATTATTGCTCCATCTATTTCATTTTGTGGTTATGTGACTTGTCGGGGCGCTTGGTCTCAGGTTCGGGAGAGTTTCGGAGTGAAATGGGACACATAGTCCCTAAATTGGAAGTTTAAGTCGTAGGAGTTGACCGTAGTTTGACTTATGTTAAGACGACTCCGGATTGGAGTTTTGGCGGTTCCAATAGCTCTGTGGGGTGATTTTGGTCTTAGGAGCGTGTCCGGATATTGATTTGGAGGTCCGTAGGTCCTTTCGGCGTTAATTGGCGAAAGTTGGAAAGTTAGAAGATTTTGAAAAGTTTGACCGGGAATGGACTTTTTGATATCGGGATCGAATTTCGATTTTGAAAGTTTGAGTAGGTCCATAATGTCATTTATGACTTTTGTACAAAATTTAAGGTCAATCAGACTTGATTGGATAGGGTTCGGCATCGAATGTAGAAGTTAAAAGTTTATAAGTTCATTAGGCTTGAATTGGTGTATAATTCATGATTTTAGTATTGTTTGATGTGATTTGACGCTTTGAGCGTGTTCGTATGATGTTTTAGGACTTGTTGGTATGTTTGGTTGAGGTCCCGGAGGCCTCAGGTGTAATTCGGACCATGTTTGACACATTTCGGAACATTGAAGATTGGTGAATCTGGTGCTTCTGGTTTCCTTATACGCGATCGCGAGTGGAATAACACGATTGCGAAGAGTAGTGTGGCACTGGAGGGGATTTTATCTATGAGATTGCGGGGTGGTGTATGCGATCGTGGAAGGTTGGTTTACAGTGAATCGTGAACGCGTGTAGGAGGCCGCATTCACAAAGAAGAAGTGGCAAGGCTGGGGAAGAAGCAGTTCGTGTTACGCGATCCTGTGGCCTAGGATGCGATCGCAGAGTTGAGGCAGCTTGTTAATCACGTTCGCGATTGCTCTCACACGATCACGGAGAGTAAATTTGAGCTGGGAAGCAATTGTGTTACGCGATCGCGAAGGGATTTCCGCGATCGTGATGTGTAAATCATTGGGCAGCACACTTAAATTTCAAAACTAGGGTTTATTTTCTTATTTCACAATTTGGACTTTGAGAGCTCGGTTTATGGCGAATGTTTGAGGTATTTTCAGAGGGATTGTTGGGGTAAGAGTTCTTAACTCATTTTTGATTAAATTTCATTAATATATCTTTGATTTCACCATTTAATTAGGGATTTGGGGAAAATGGAGGAAACTTTTTAGGCCGAATTTTGGGGATTTGAGCGAGAATTTGGTATCGGATTTGTGTAATTCATGTATGGTTGGACTCGATATCGAATGGGTATTCGAATTTTATAATTTTAGTCGGGTTCCGAGACGCGGGCTCGGGTTGACTTTTTGGATCGATTTTTCAATTCTTAGCTAAGATCATTATTTCATTATTTAAATTAGTTTCCTATAATTATATTTATAGTATGAAATTATTTTATCTAGATTCGAGCCGTTCAGATTTGGAAAATCGAGGGAAAGGCCTTCTAATTGATTGATTGAGCGTGGTTTGAGGTAAGTGAAGTGTCTAACCTTGTGTGGGGGAAATTTTCCTTAGGATTTGGTATTGTGGCGATAATTTGTGATATGTGAAGGCCGTGTACGCAAGGTGACGAGTGCGTATGTAATGACCCAACCGGTCATTTTAACTTTTAGAACCCCGTTCCCTATAATAAAACTTTCTATAGGTGCTTGTAATGATTTATGACTTGCGGGGATGGTTGGTTCGGGATTTGGAAGTGTTTGAGGTGAAACCGGAACACTTGGTTCCTTAAGTTGGCCTTAAAGTGCTAAGTCTGACTTCGGTCAACATTTTGAGAAAACGACCCCGGAATAGAATTTTGATGATTCCAACAGCTCCGTATGGTGATTTTGGACATAGGAGCGTGATCGGAATTTTATTTGGAAGTCCGTAGTGAAATTAGGCTTGAAATGGCTAAAATAGGAATTTAAAGTTTGAAAGTTTGACCGGAGGGTTGACTTTTTGATATCGGAGTCGGAATCCAATTCCGAAAATTTTCATAGCTCCGTTATGTAATTTATGACTTGTGTGAAAAATTTGAGGTCAATCGGAGTTGATTTGATAGGTTCCGACATTGAACGTAGAAGTTGAAAACTCTTTGTTTCATTAAGCTTGAATTGGGGTATGATTCATGGTTTTAGCGTTGGTTGATGTGATTTAGAGGTTCGACTAAGTTCGTATGATGTTTTAGGACTTGTTGGTATATTTGGTTGAGGTCCTGAGGGCCTCAGGTGAGTTTCGGATGGTTAACGGATCAAAAGTTGGACTTAAAAAGCTGCTGCAATTTTCTCTTCTGCTGCATTTTCTGGGCTGTGATCTAGCCTCAGATCGAGCCCCAGATATCGAGCCTCAGATCGAGCCTCAGATATCGAGCCTTAGATCGAGCCCCAGATATCGAGCCTTAGATCGAGCCCCAGATATCGAGCCCACGATCGAGGCCTGAGTCGAAGCCAGGGACGAGGCTCAGTATCGAAGCCTCGATCGAAGGCAAGGCTCGAGGGAATGATCGAAGATAAGGCTTGAGAGCTAGGATCGAAACCCATGCTCGATGCCATGATCGAAGGCTCAAGCTAGATGCAATGATTGAGGCTATGATCGAAGGCCCAACCTCGATACCCTGATCGAGGCCATGACCGAGGTCCAGGCTCGAGCCTGTGATCGAAGTCACGATCAAAGGTAAGGCTCGATAGCATGATCGAAGGTATGACTCGAGGGCTAGGATCGAGGCCCAACCCTCGATGCCCTAATCGAAGGCACATGTTCGATGCCGCGATCGAGGCCCAGTTCCGAACTGCTGGGCAGTTATAAAAACAAGGGACATTCGTCCCATTTGCCATTTTGGCGAACTTGAGCTTGAGCAGAGGCGACTTTTGGCAGATTTTCAAGGAAACAATATTGGGGTAAGTGATTCTAACTCGGATTTGATCAATATACAAGAATATATCATTGTTTTCACAATTTAATTAGTGTTTTGAGATTGAAATTTGGAAAAGTTTAGAAATCTCATATAAACGAAATTTTGAGATTTCGGTATCGATTCGGAGTCGGATTTGAGTGAAACTGGTATGATTGGACTCGTAATTGAATGAGTTATCGGATTTCATAACTTTCGCCGGATTTCGAGATGTGGGCCCCGCGGGCGAATTTTTAATTAATTTCGGGATTTTTATTTAAAATGTAGTATTTCCTTATAGAATTTATTTCCTATAATTTTTAGTAATTGTATCGAATTATTTTGGCTAGATTCGAGCCAGACAGAGTTGGATAATCGTGGAAAAGGCCTTATAGTGGATTAAATTGGAGCAAGACGAGGTAAGTCTCTTGTCTAATCTTGTGAGGGAGAAATTACCTCATAGGTGATTAAGATTAAATAATTGTTGCTAATTGTGGTAGCTACGTACGCACGAGGTGACGAGAGTCCATGCGTAGCTACTATTAATGCTAAAGTTCGGGTAGTTTAGGACTCAAAGCATGTATTACTTGTGTAAATTGTATTCTTTGATTAATTAATATTAATTGATATCTATATGAATATATATTGTGAATTGTTAGATAAAGATATTAAAGGATGGAAATCTCACAGGCTTGATTATCTGTTTTAATCAATTAATTATTAAAAGAAATTGTTCTCCTCCCAAATTTATCTTATAACAAATATACTCTCCTTCCGGAGGCACATAAGAAAATATCCTCCTTTCTTGTGGAGCGGGCCGAACGCCTCGGCAGGATAGATGCATCTATGGATCGCACCGCACGTCCCTCGGCAGTGTACACGACACTCTGGATCGGGCCGTACGTCCTCGGCAGAAATCGTGCTTAATAATAATAATAATTACACGATGCTTTAATAATTTATTTGAGCTTGTAAAGCTACTTAGTAAATTGGAAAATCTTTGAAATTTAATGAATTATTATTCTTGCTTGTTAAGGAATTAATTGTTACTCCTGTAAATGAGATTTAATTGATAAATTAGAATTTATTTGAATTAAAAGAATTTAATTAATATATTGAAAATTGATACATTTGAAGGAATTTGATTATTTCCGCTGATTAAATAAATTCTGTAAATCACGTTGATTTAAATATCCTAGTTTTATTTCAATTGTTATTGACCTATAGTGAGTGTCAAAGTCGGTCATCTCGTCTCTACCACTTTGAGATTAGGCTTGATACTTACTGGGTACACGTTGTTTACGTACTCATACTACACTTGCTGCACTTTTTGTGCAGAATCTGAGACAGGTACTAGTGGAAGACCTATCATCGCATACCCACGTCATCCCGAGGCATAGTGGTGAGCTGCCTTTCTGAGCCATTCTGCAGCTACCAGTGTCTCTTCTTATATTTATATTCTGTCCATTTCATTTCAGACAGTATTTGGAGTTTTGTATAATCTACTAGATACTCATGCTCTTGTGACACCAGGTCTTGGCACACACATTGGTAGAGTTTGGGTTTATATTTACTTGGTTTTAAATTTTATCAATGTATGCTTAATTTATTAGATGGCTTGCCTAGTTGTAGTGTTGGGCGCCATCACGACCTACAGGTGAAATGGGGTCGTGACAACATGGTATCAGAGAACTAGGTTCACGTAGGTCTCACAAGTTATGAGCAGACCTAATAGAGTCTTGCGGATCGGTACGGAGACGTCTGTACTTATCTTCGAGAGGCTATATGGTGTTAGGAAGCTACCTTTCTTCATATTCTATCATGCAATTGATGTAGTACTAAATATCCTTCTCTTATTCTCTCAGTGATGGTGAGAACACGCTCTAATGAGATTCCAGACTAGGGAAGAGCTACTCCCTTAGTTGCTAGAGGCCGAGGCAGAGGCCGAGGGAGGGCTCCAGCCCGTGGTAGAGGGCGAGGATGTCCCAGGACTATTCCGGTTATGCCGCCAGTGGATCCAGTAGAGAATCCCATTATTGAGGAGCAGGGTGAGGTGCCTGTGGCAGAGCCAGCTCCGGTGGACTTCACATCTGCACCGGGATTTCAGGATGTTATGGGTCGTATACTGCGATTCATGGATAATATGACTCAGGCCGGTTTATTTCCGGCAGACCCAGCCACATCTCAGGCGGGCGGGGGAGCACAGACCTCTACTGCGCAGGCTCATGGACAGGCAGTTGCTGTATATCAGACCCAGGGTGCATTACCCGTGGGTGGAGTCCAGCCAGTGGCAGCAGCTACACCTGAGCCCAGGCCGGCTGTAGCCGCCGATCCTCAGAAACTATTGGACAGATGGACTAGACTACATCCTCCTGTCTTCGGGGGTGAGCAACATGAGGATCCACAGGATTTCATTGATCGTTGCAAGGATAGACTGAACAACATGAGGATATTGGAATCCCATGGGGTTGATTTCGCTACTTTTCAGCTAGAGGGTAGAGCCCGTAGATGGTGGCAGTTTTATGCTCTTGGCAAACCAACGGATTCTCCTCCCATGACTTGGGACAGGTTCACCCGCATCTTCTTGGACAGGTATATTCCACCCTCCCAGAGGGAAGAATTGCGGTTTCAGTTTGAGCAGCTCCAGCAGGGTCAGATGTCAGTGACCGATTATGAGGCGAGGTTTTCTGAATTATCTCGCCATGCACTAATGATACTCCCTACTGAGGCGGAGAGAGTGCGAAGGTTTGTAGCCGGTTTACATACTGGTATTCAGGCTACTATGGCTCGAGAGGTTGAGATGGGTACTTCTTATGAGCGAGTTGTGGAGATAGCCCGGAGGATTGAGGGTGTACGTCAGCGGAGCCGAGAGCAGATTATGAGAGATAAGCGGTTCAGGTACTCTGGAGAGTTCAGAGGTGCTCCGTCCGGGGGCAGAGGTCAGTTCGTGAGGGGACAGTCTAGCAAACCCCCATATCCAGTACCACCACCTCCTCGAGGTGCTCCAGTGCGACCTTATCTCAGTGCTATCCCAGAGAGTTCTTACCGCCCACCAGCTATTCAGGGTCCTCCCAGTGGGTATTCAGGTCCCCAGGGCCAGACACTTAGTCAACATCCCATCGCACCGAAGAATTGTTACGAGTGCGGGGATCCCAGTCACATGTGGAGGTTTTGCCCCAGGCTTCGAGGTAGACCAGTACAGCAGGGTCAGCAGCCTATGCTTACCGGACCAGTTGATCCACCAGTAGTCCGACCACCCAGAGGTGGAGGACAAATGGGTAGGGGTTGTCCTAGAAGTGGAGGTCAGCCAGGCAGAGGCCAGCCAGTTGGCGCTCCAGCTCGGTTCTATGCTTTTCTGGCTAGACCAGATGCAGAGGCCTCAGATGTCGTGATTACAGGTATTATTTCTGTTTGTGGCAAAGATGCCTCAGTATTATTTGATCCAGGATCTACGTATTCATATGTGTCATCTCTATTTGCTCCATTCCTGGGTGTTTCTCGTGAGTCCTTGAGTACTCATGTTTATGTGTCCACTCCTGTAGGCGATTCTGTTGTGGTGAACCGGATCTACCGGTCCTGTATTATTACATTCTGTGGTTATGAAACTAGAGCAGATCTCCTATTGCTTGAGATGACCGATTTTGAAATTATTCTGGGTATGGACTGGTTATCTCCATATCATGCTATTCTAGATTGTCATGCCAAGACTGTTACCTTGGCTTTTTTTCCAGCATTGCCTAAGCTGGAGTGGAAGGGTTCGCCTGTTAGTTCATTTAATCGAGTTATTTCTTTTATAAAGGCTCAACACATGGTTGAGAAGGGTTGTTTGGCTTATCTAGCCTATGTTCAGGATACTACTGCAGAGACTCCTACTATTGATTCAGTGCCTGCAGTTCGGGAGTTTCCCGATGTATTTCCGTCAGATCTTCCAGGTATGCCACTTGATCGTGATATTGATTTCTGTATTGACTTGGCTTCAGATACCCAGCCTATATTTATCCCATCGTATCGCATGGCTCCGAAAGAATTGAAAGAATTAAAATAATAGCTTGAAGAGTTACTAGCCAAAGGGTTTGTCAGACCGAGTGTATCGCCTTGGGGTGCACCCGTATTGTTTGTGAAAAAGAAGGATGGAACAATGCGGATGTGTATTGATTATCACCAATTGAACAAAGTCACTATTAAGAACAAGTACCCGTTGCCGCGTATTGATGATCTATTTGACTAGTTGCAGGGTGCTAGGGTAATCTCTAAGATCGACTTGAGGTCGGGGTACCATCAGTTGAAGATTCGGGATTCGGATGTTCCGAAGACTGCTTTCCATACTAGATATGGTCATTATGAGTTTCTGGTAATGTCTTTTGGTTTAACTAATGCACCGGCAGCATTTATGGATCTGATGAACAGGGTATTCAGGCCATATATTGACTCATTTGTCATTGTCTTCATTGATGACATTTTGATCTACTCTCGTAGTAAGGAGGAGCATGAGCATCATATAAGAGTAGTGCTTCAGACATTGCGGGAACAAAAGCTATATGCTAAGTTCTCTAAATGTGAGTTTTGGCTAGAGTCTGTAGCATTTTTGGGACATATCATATCGGGCGAAGGTATTAAAGTTGATCCCAAAAATATTGAGGCAGCTCAGAATTGGCATCGTCCCACTTCGGTGACGGAGATCAGGAGTTTTCTGGGTTTGGCAGGTTATTATCGTCGGTTCGTGAAAGGTTTTTCATCTATTGCAGCACCTTTGACCAAATTAACCCAGAAGGGTGCTCCATTCCGATGGTCTGATGATTGTGAGGTGAGCTTTCAGAAGCTCAAGACATCATTGACTACAGCACCAGTGTTAGTGTTGCCTTCTGGTTCGAGGATGTATACAGTGTATTATGACGCTTCGCACGTTGGCTTGGGTTGTGTATTGATGCAGGAAGGGCAAGTTATTGCATATGCTTCACGTCAGCTAAAGCCCCACGAAAAGAACTATCCGGTACATGATTTGGAGTTAGCTGCGATTGTTCACGCTCTTAAGATTTGGAGTTATTATCTTTATGGATTGTCTTGCGAAGTTTACACTGATCATCGCAGTTTGCAGCATTTGTTCAAGCAGAGGGATCTAAATTTGAGGCAGCGCAGATGGCTGGAGTTACTAAAAGATTATGATATTACTATCTTGTATCATCCGGGCAAAGCAAATGTGGTTGCAGATGCCTTGAGCAGAAAGGCGGAGAGTATGGGTAGTTTGGCTTTTATTTCAGCAGAGGAAAGACCATTAGCCTCAGATATTCAGTCTTTGGCTAACAGACTTGTGAGGCTGGATATTTCAGAGCCCAGCCGAGTTCTTGCATGTGTGTGGCCCGGTCTTCACTATTTGAACAGATCAAGGCTCGCCAGTATGATGACCCACACCTGGTGGTTCTTCATGAAACTGTACTACGAGGTGGTACCAAGGAATTCACTATTGGTGCAGATGGTGTTCTATGACTCCAGGATCGTCTGTGTGTTCCTAATGTGGATGAACTGAGGAAAAAGATCCTGGAGGAGGCACACAGTTCTCGATATTCTATTCATCCAGGTGCTACTAAGATGTATCGTGACTTGAGGCAACATTATTGGTGGCGACGAATGAAAAAGGACATAGTTGAGTATGTAGCTCGGTGTCTAAATTGTCAGCAAGTTAAATATGAGCACCAGAGGCCAGGTGGCCTACCCCAGCAGATGACCATACCAGAGTGGAAATGGGAAAGAATTACTATGGATTTTGTAGTTGGGTTGCCGCGGACCTTGAGGAAGTTTGATGCAGTTTGGGTGATTGTTGACAGGTTGACCAAGTCGGCACATTTTATTCCTGTTGTGACTACGTATACTTCAGAGAGGTTGGCCCAGATCTATATTTAGGAGATAGTTCGGTTGCACGGTGTGCCAATTTCCATCATATCAGATAGAGGCCCTCAGTTTACTTTACATTTCTGGAGAGCAGTACAGAGTGAGTTGGGGACCCGTGTAGAGCTCAGCACAGCCTTTCATCCGCAGACCGATGGACAGTCAGAGAGGACAGTTCAGATTTTGGAGGATATGCTCAGGGCATGTGTGATTGACTTTGGAGGTCAGTGGGATCGTTTCCTGCCTTTGGCCGAGTTTGCTTATAATAACAGTTACCAATCCAGCATCGAGATGGCTCCATTTGAGGCTTTATATGGTCGGCGATGTCGTTCACCTATCGGATGGTTTGAGCCAGGTGAGGCTAAGTTATATGGTACTGATTTGGTAAGGGATACCTTGGAAAAGGTAAAGTTGATTCAGGAGCGACTTCGTACAGCACAGTCCAGACAAAAGAGTTACGCGGATAAGAAAGCGCGTGATATATCATTTATGGTGGTTGAAAAAGTTCTCTTGAAGGTTTTGCCGATGAAGGGAATTATGAGATTCGGGAAGAAGGGCAAGTTGAGCCCAAGTTTTATAGGCCCATTTGAGGTGTTGAAACGAGTTGGAGAGGTTGCTTATGAGCTTGCCTTGCCTCCCAGCCTATCGGGAGTTCATACAATTTTTCACGTATCTATGCTCTGGAAGTATCATGCCGACCTATCACATGTGTTAGACTTCAGCACAGTTCAGCTAGATGATAGCTTGGGTTATGAAGAGGAGCCAATTGCCATTGTTGATAAACAGGTTCGCCAATTGAGATCCAAGAGGGTTTCTGCAGTAAAAGTCCAGTGGAGGGGCCAACCAGTCGAGGAAGCAACTTGGGAGGCCGAGGAAAACATGCAGAGCAGATATCCAGACTTATTCAGCACTCTAGGTACAATTCTAAACCCGTTCGAGGACGAACGTTTGTTTAAGAAGCGGAGAATGTAATGACTCAAATGGTCATTTTAACTTTTAGAACCCCGTTCCCTAAAATAAAACTTTCTGTAGGTGCTTGTAATGATTTATGACTTGCGGGGATGGTTGGTTCGGAATTTGGAAGTGTTTGAGGTGAAACCGGAACACTTGGTTCCTTAAGTTGGCCTTAAAGTGCTAAGTTTGACTTCGGTCAACATTTTGAGAAAACGATCCCGGAATAGAATTTTGATGATTCTAACAGCTCCGTATGGTAATTTTGGACTTATGAGCGTGATCGAAATTTTATTTGGAAGTCCGTAGTGAAATTAGGCTTGAAATGGCTAAAATAGGAATTTAAAGTTTGAAAGTTTGATCGGGGGGTTGACTTTTTGATATCGGAGTCGGAATCCAATTCCGAAAATTTTCATAGCTTCGTTATGTAATTTATGACTTGTGTGTAAAATTTGAGGTCAATCGGAGTTGATTTGATAGGTTCCGACATTGAACGTAGAAGTTGAAAACTCTTAGTTTCATTAAGCTTGAATTGGGGTATGATTCATGGTTTTAGCATTGTTTGATGTAATTTAGAGGTTCGACTAAGTTTGTATGATGTTTTAGGACTTGTTGGTATATTTGGTTGAGGTCCCGAGGGCCTCGGGTGAGTTTCGGATGGTTAACGGATCAAAAGTTGGACTTAAAAAGCTGCTGCAATTTTCTCTTCTGCTGCATTTTCTGAGCTGTTATCAAGCCTCAGATCGAGCCCCAGATATCGAGCCGCAGATCGAGCCGCAAATATCGAGCCCACGATCGAGGCCTGAGTCGAAGCCAGGGACGAGGCTCAGTATCGAAGCCTCGATCGAAGGCAAGGCTCGAGGGCATGATCGAAGATAAGGCTCGAGGGCTAGGATCGAGACCCATGCTCGATGCCATGATCGAAGGCTCAAGCTCGATGCTATGATTGAGGCTATGATCGAAGGCCCAACCTCGATACCCTGATCGAGGCCATGACCGAGGTCCAGGCTCGAGCCTGTGATCGAAGTCACGATCGAAGGTAAGGCTCGATGGCATGATCGAAGGTATGGCTCGAGGGCTAGGATCGAGGCCCAACCCTCGATGCCCTGATCGAAGGCACATGTTCGATGCCGCGATCGAGGCCCTGTTGGAGGCCCAGTTCTGAACTGCTGGGCAGTTATAAAAATAGGGGGCATTCGTCCCATTTGCCATTTTTGGCGAACTTGAGCTTCAGCAGAGGCGACTTTTGGCAGATTTTCAAGGGAAAAACATTGGGGTAAGTGATTCTAACTCGGATTTGATCAATATACAAGAATATATCATTGTTTTCACGATTTAATTAGTGTTTTGATATTGAAATTTGGAAAAGTTTAGAAATCTCATAGAAACGAAATTTTGAGATTTCGGTATCGATTCGGAGTCGGATTTGAGTGAAATTGGTATGGTTGGACTCGTAATTGAATGGGTTGTCGGATTTCATAACTTTTGCCGGATTCCGATATGTGGGCCCCGCGGGCGAATTTTTAATTAATTTCGGGAGTTTTATTAAAAATGTAGTATTTCCTTATAGAATTTAGTTTCTATAATTTTTAGTGATTGTATCGAATTATTTTTGCTAGATTCGAGCCAGACAGAGTTGGATAATCGTGGAAAAGGCCTTATAGTGGATTAAATTGGAGCAAGAGGAGGTAAGTCTCTTGTCTAATCTTGTGAGGGAGAAATTACCTCATAGGTGATTAAGATTAAATAATTATTGCTAATTGTGAGGGCTACGTACGCACGAGGTGACGAGAGTCCGTGCGTAGCTACTATTAATGCTAAAGTCCGGGTAGTTTAGGACTCAAAGCATGTATTACTTGTGTAAATTGTATTCTTTGATTAATTAATATTAATTGATATCTATATGAATATATATTGTGAATTGTTAGATAAAGATATTAAAGGATAGAAATCTCACAGGCTTGATTATCTGTTTTAATCAATTAATTGTTAAAAGAAATTGTTCTCCTCCCAAATTTATCTTATAACAAATATACTCTCCTTCCGGAGGCACATAAGAAAATGTCCTCCTTTCTTGTGGAGCGGGCCGAACGCCTCGGCAGGATAGATGCATCTATGGATCGCGCCGCACGTCCCTCGGCAGTGTACACGATACTCTGGATCGGGCCGTACGTCCTCGGCAGAAATCGTGCTTAATAATAATAATAATTACACGATACTTTAATAATTTATTTCAGCTTGTAAAGCTACTTAGTAAATTAAAAAATCTTTGAAATTTAATGAATTATTATTCTTGCTTGTTAAGAAATTAATTGTTACT